>NW_022995776.1:208415-210185 GCF_900245975.1 Drosophila guanche
TTAAAAAGCCTATAAATTATATTACTTTATATACACATGGTTTTACAAATCGAAATCAGAGCTTAAACTGACCAAGAAACACAAAAATCTGAACAAGAACAGTAACGAAGAAAAAGAACTTAAAAAAAATCATATAAGGAGGTCTTGTCGGAAAAATTTCTTTCCTAAAAATGCTGTCAATAAGTTCGATAACATAAAGTTTAATGGACTCAGTGCACTGAATAAAAAATTAACGAATGTACTTGTTCAGTCAATTGAAAGATGTGTACCCAAAAATAGTGGACGCCACATCCCAGTCATGATGCAACTATTCAAAGTGGTCAAGTGCGATTGAAAGATCTCTGCGTAGTCAGTGTGCGTGAAACGTCAGTAGAGTCTGATGTTTAAGCCTTTGATGGCATGGCAAATATTAGTTTAAGTTTTTTATTTTAATTTTATTTTTCAATAAGATACTACTTGAAAGTAGTCGTTATTATTGTTTTTCAGTAGATTTTAGAACCGAACGCCGACGATTCGGCAACCGACGAGACCACTTTGTATAGTTGCATTATGATCTCAGGATCATACAGATCAGAACAAACAGAATGTTCCAACATTAAAACTTAAAAAAACATAATCAACCAACAAAATTTGGTTTGAGGTGCGTGATCGCATGTTGATTTTTCTGATTGAAAGTGGATTATGATCTCATTTTAATTTTTGTATAGGATCGGCTTGGTTGGTATGCCTGGCAGAAACCCGAATCCTGGAACATTTGAATTCCATCTTCTTTTTTTACATGACTTGACAAAAATACCCATAAAAAGTGCTGTTCAATGAAAGAGTAGTGAATTTTTTGAAAATCTAAAAAAAACCGAAACTTTAGTTAATACCTATTTTTCAGGCTCTTCATGTTTCTTGAGGTTTAATATTTAGTTTTTTATCTATTATGATTTAATTACTTCCTTGCTCCCGCCTGGAATAAATCAATAAGTTCCTGCCCAAGCTTCAATAGGATTTTAGCCAATAATTTTTTAAACACTGGCTCTTACTTTGCTCTGGTTGACGGAATTGCATTTATTATAATGCATTTAGCATTTTCCTATTAGATTTTGATGACATCCAGATCCAGGGAATGATTTAAAAATGGAAAAGCGCCGATCTTTTCAGGTGAAACCCAATTTCTGGCGAACTTTCTTAAGGATTTCGGATAATTTTCTTGTTGAAAAATCCTTTTAAAAGGTGTTTTTCAACAGAGGACAGATAACAGATAACACATAACTTTTGAGGATATTGAAGACCTTGAACTTGACTTCGACCATCTTCGACCAACCAAAAGATAAGTTTTTCGCATAAAAGATCAGTTTTCAGGGATCTTCTTCAAGTTGAAATGATTAATTGCAATAGTAATAGCACATTCAATTTAGTTTTCAATTCCATTATACCTCTTGGCTTTAGTTTTTAAGCAAAATCTTAGGTATCCTCTACTCGAGCAAAACAATGATTTTTTCAAAGCTCCAAAAACAAAAATACAGACATGTCCAAACATTTCTTTCATCAAAATATTCAATATAATAGATATTGATGGTTTATTAATGGTGACTTTTGGTATCCGTCAAAAGTTATGAAAAACAAGCTTATATTGTATTTGTGCACAAAGTATGTAACACACAGAAGGAAACGTTTTCGACCCCATAAAGTATATATATTCTTGATCAGCATCAATAGCCGAGTCGATAGAGCCATGTCTGTCTGTCCGTCCGTCTGTCCATCCGTCTTGTTGAGCGCCTG
>NW_022995777.1:0-3234 GCF_900245975.1 Drosophila guanche
CTCCAACTTTCTCCAGGAACCCTTCCCAATTCTCTGTTCTTGACCTCACCTTTTCCAATCACAAGAACGGTAGAATTGACTGGCAAGCCCTTAAATCCAAAATAACCAACAGCAACCACTTCCCAATCGTCATAACAGTCGAAGGTTTAGATGCCTCCATTCAAGAGAAGAAAGTGCTGCACAATAGAATAAATCGTATTTTAGGAGCAAGCAGTTTTGCCAATCTGCAAGAGCTCAACAATAAGGTCAAATCCCTGACCAATAAGAACACAGTTACCATTCCCAGTAACAACAAGTATAATTCCACAAAATTGTGGAACGAGGGTATAGAGAGACTATTTCGCGTGAGAAATGCGTGCAGGCAAAAATACTATTACACCAAAAAATTTGAGGATGCCAGGGCCACTATAGAGGCCGACCGCAACCTGCAAAATGAGATCAAAAATTGCAGAAGGTCAAACTTCTCAAAGTTCACAGAAGAGGTTTCCTCTGCGCCCTCCATGTGGAGCAGAGTAAAGAACCTAAAGAAATACGGACAAGTCAAAAACGTAGGGAACACATGGACAGACGAAAACGTCAATGGCTTTCTAAAAATGGTCAAAGACATCCCCTCCACTGCAAGCAGTAGACCCCCAGAGAACATGCCACCTCTGATTGGACCAGGCGACCCCGAACCTTTAGACATGGGGGAATTTCTGCCCTTCCTGAAATTAAGGAACCCAAATTCGGCGAGATTCCCAGATGGCATTTCGTTCAGGATGCTGCAGCAGCTTCCTGTGGGGAAAAAACATAACATCTTTGAAATTATAAACAGGGTATGGCTCAGGCTCAATCAAGGTGGTACCAATCCCCAAGAAGAATGCGGACCCGCTTCCTTCCAAAACTACAGACCTATTTGCCTAATAAACACCTTGTTTAAGTCTATAGAGGGGTTGATAAAATTAAAGCTGGACGAACATATTACAAGGCACGAGCTTTTGCCGGTCAGATCCTAGGCCTTCAGGAGGAACAGGTCCACGGCGCTCTGCATCAACGACCTGATCAACGAGGTCCTGGCTCTGAAGGCGAGAGGGAATCAGGTGGTGGCGGCCTGACTTGACCTACAAAGGGCATTTGACTGCTTTGAGGCAAGATGCAACAGGCTTTACCTTACTTTCAACCCAGCCAAATCCAAAGTGGTTCACTTCAGCATCCGAAGAACCGAGCTGAACTTTGAGCACCAAGGAGTCGAGATTAGGTAAGTAGATCAGATAAAATATCTAGGCAGAACAATTTCAGCGAACAACTCAGCCTCTGTGCACATCGAGCAGGCCATTTCGGAGTCAAACAGAACCTGTGCGTTCCTAAGACTACTCAGTGGGTGCCATTACGGTATCAGCCCAAAGAGAGGGCTGATAGTTTATAGAGCCTTTGTCAGAAGTAGACTAGAATACGCTTGCTCGTCTTTCAGCAACTTGTCCAAATCCGCTCTAGCCAAAATCAAATCTCATTGTAACCACCTCCTTAGAAAGTCACTAGGCTTAATCATTTTCACCCCAATCCCGATTATTTACCACATGGCAGGAGAACTTCCCCTGGAATACAGAATGAGATTCCTAGCGGCAAAAGAGTTAACCAAGGCATTTGCGTACAGTCTCCCAGCGAGTAGGACGGTGTCCCTAAAGAGGGACATACCCGTAAAATCAAGACGTATCCCTTTTTTCCCGTGAGGACTGTGCCCCTCCGAAGCTCTGGATGATGTGACTACCTAGTCATCGATTGTCTGTGAGATCGCGTCGAAAGGATGTGCTGTCGAGTCCAAAGTATCTGTCGAAAATGTGCGTGTTTTGGAACAGTAGAGACAGGCGGCTCAACGAACGTTAACTTTTCCGGTTGGACCATGCTATTTCCCGAGGGTTTTCTCGTATCGCCATCCTAACGGACAGCAGAAACGGGGCTCTAATACTGGCAAGGAGCATTCAGGATAATTTTATCGCTTATAAAATCAGGGAGAAGATCCGTCAAGCCCAATACCTAAAGAAGGTAGCCTAAGAAGCACACAGACTGGGAAAATATACAGTCGTTAAATGGAATCTTAAAGATGCAATATGTGAGATACACCGAATACTGAAAGAAGAATGGGAGAGAGAGTATGCCGAGTTTGCCAGCGTTAAACGCAGAGGAAGTTGCTCACTTTTTCCCTCTACCTCAACAAAACCATGGTTCCTAAATAGAAATAAGCTAAAAGCCATTGACGCTAAAAGGATCAATAGACTGCTTAGCGGCAGTGCATTTGATAAGCACACACTTGCCAAAATGCACGTAGTCGCAAGTAACATTTGTGATACTTGCGATACTATCGATGACTCATCGCATATAATTTTTAATTGTACCAAGTACAACACAACAAGACTAAACTACCCATCGCTAAGGAAATATTTATTATAGATATTTAAGAAGCTTTTTCTTGTTTAATCGAGCATGGTTTGAAATTAGCTCAAGTAGCAGTTTTAACCTCATTTTGACATTGTTCAATGTATAGAGCTGCACCGCTAAAGGTGGAACGTTTCCGCCCGCCGGTTTATTAGGGGGAGATGGGTTCCCATCTGGACATTGTATTTTGGAGTTTTTTTTTTTTGATAATAATACCGATCTGGTCTGTATCCAGCATCCAGCATGCTTATAGTTCCAATATTAAATAGTGAAGTAACCCATGCGACAGAAGGACCCGCGTAGTCAACAGTTATCTTTACCGAGTTTTTGTAGTCCGCGCTAGCCCGTTCGGCGTCCTGAGACCGAGGGACCGTGCACTTCTGAAGCTACCACCCGGACAGTCGTAACTACTTTAGCTCTGTCCGAACAAAGACCCATTCGTATTGACCAGGTCCAGTTGCGAAGTAAAAAACACAATCAAGCTGATTTCCTAGGCAACTTGACGGCCGCAACGCATATGGAAACACTGAAGTCGTTTAAAATTACCCATATCCTCACGCTGGATTCGGTACCACTGCCGAAGCACATTTTAGAGGCTGGCTTCCTTACAACAAAATACATTCAAAGTAAGTGGAGCCGGACGTTATTGCTCAAGATCCCAATTGAAGTGAAGTGTGCCATTTTAGTTGCTGACATGCCGCGCGAAGACATATTGCAGCATCTAGAAGGCTGCGTGAACTTTATTAGTTCAGCTCTGGATCAGCAGGGCATTGTGCTCGTTCATTGGTAAGCATGTCATGTTCACATCGCCATCCGAATCAG
>NW_022995777.1:3604-101929 GCF_900245975.1 Drosophila guanche
AAAATTACCCATATCCTCACGCTGGATTCGGTACCACTGCCGAAGCACATTTTAGAGGCTGGCTTCCTTACAACAAAATACATTCAAAGTAAGTGGAGCCGGACGTTATTGCTCAAGATCCCAATTGAAGTGAAGTGTGCCATTTTAGTTGCTGACATGCCGCGCGAAGACATATTGCAGCATCTAGAAGGCTGCGTGAACTTTATTAGTTCAGCTCTGGATCAGCAGGGCATTGTGCTCGTTCATTGGTAAGCATGTCATGTTCACATCGCCATCCGAATCAGCTGCAAATCAGTTTATAATATTCCGTGTCCTACCTGGCCGTTAGCTATTTTGGAGTAAGCCGTAGCACCTCGACGGTAATTGCCTATATGATGAAACGACACAATCTGAACTTCCAACCCGCCCTCGAGCTGGTCAAGGCCAAGCGACGCTTTGTGCAACCGAATTCAGGCTTTATTAATCAACTGAAGCTGTTTCAGCGCATGGGATGCAAAATCGACCCCAACTACCAGCGCTACAAAATGCATCGACTGCGCCTTGCTGGGGAGCTAATGCGAAAGGCAAAAATTTTACCACAGAGTTTCCACAGTGTTGTGCGACCAGATCCAGACATAACGCGCGAAAATCCAGAGCCAATTGTTTTTCGTTGTCGTCGTTGCCGTCGCGTTCTGGCTTCCAAGTCGCATGTCCTCGAGCACAAACCGCGGGACAGGCCCCCTCTGGAGGGATCACCGTCGGCTGTCCGCAATGAAGATTCCAGCCGACATACGCCAGCCCAGACCCAATCGGAAAATAAAAGCACACCCCGCATGCTAGAACAGGTTGATGAGCGAATACGCCAATTCTCACTGACCTCACCAGGTCACGAGAGCAATCATTGCCGCAGCATTTTGTTTGTAGAGCCCATTGCCTGGATGCACCGCGTTATGCTCAACACCCAAGGACGTCTGTACTGCCCCAAGTGTGAGCAAAAGTTGGGTAACTTTAGCTGGATCAATGGTTCGTTTTATTACAATGCCATTGTATAGATATTCTGCTGATACCATCCCTTTAAATATGCCGTTGTAGCCTGCCAGTGTCCTTGCGGCGAGACATTGTCGCCTGCATTTTATTTGATTCCCTCCAAGGTGGAACTCTCCAAGGCCGTTCAGAATGTTCAGACGACAGTTTAAATGGAATTTGCCCATGAAATAGAATGAAAAGGCGAACCCAGAGAAAATGTAGAAATATTTCTTATTGCTTTCCACGCGGACAACATTTTTGGAACAGTTCGCTTGATGCACTGAAACCAAACTCCATTTATTTAAGCGCTACTCGAAGATTAAATAGGGTATATTGTATATTTGTGCTCGAAAAATGGGGGTGTATAACGCATAGTAGGAAGAAATTATACATATATATTCTCTATCAGCAGCAATAGCCTATATCTGTCCGTCTGTCCCCCTTGTTTAACGCCTAGTTATCAGAGACTATTAGAGCTAGAGTCATAAGATTTTGGTTAAAGATTATGATATATCACAATGAATCAAGTTTGTTTCAATATTTCGCCCCGCCCCTTTCACGCAACACAAAGAGCGTATATCTGCTGTATCCACAATTTTAAAGATAAGAGACAACTAAAAATGCAATTCCATAGGAAATTACCGAATATCCATCAGATTACCGAATTTTGATAAGACTGGATCATTATTACAGGCAGAATGAAGAAATTAATTTGCAGTGGCTACCCCACCCCGTCCAGCATCTTTTCTTATGCTTGCTTGTTGCTTGTTGCTCATTCTCTCTCGCTCGCACACTCTGCCTCATGAAATGTGGGTCACTGTGGGAGGGTGGTAAGCTAAAAGGGCGTGTGGGTGGGAGAAGGGTTGAAGATGTAGAAAAAATGTAAAATATAAAATTTGAAAAAAACTAAGGTACAGATATACTGACTGAGTACCGGGTATAAAAGCTGTGAAGCGTACGAAGGGTCTCACAGGTCCCTCCTCGTTTCTGGTTAGCTAATGAAATTACTGAAAACGGAGTTTTCGCAGAATATGAAAAAAAAACATATTTCCGTGGCCAATATTTAAAATTACGCTATTTCATAATGTAGCATGTTAAAGATGAATCAGCCAATACTGTAAATTGGTGGGAATGCATGAATGGAGTTGGCATGTGGGGGAGTCCGAAACAGTCGGATCTCAAGGTGTTGGCCACAAATTTTGTCTCTTACTTGTATGTGTACATACGTATGTACTTGCATGCATGCTTCCCTTATTAATGCTACGAAGGTGCTCTCGAGTCTAAAGTCTCTAGACATTCGCATAAGCCTATATATTTACATCTATGTGCTTTGTGACCTGTTTTATTAAATCAAAATGGAGTTATTTGTCATTAAAATTTAAAATGTGGTTTATTTCAAAAGTTTTTGTACCTAGAAGTACTGGGAGCTGGCTCTGGCACTGCCCGAGCCGCATATGCCAAAGGGGCGAGGGCGATCACGTCGGTAGTCGCATTCTGGTTGCCTTTGACTTTGACCAGACCATTATTCAGCAAGACTCGTATCTGGCGGTAAGCCAACTTCTGCAGAAAGCGAGGCGCAACATTTCATTGCTCCAAATTATACCGAAGTTTGGCTGGCAGACCTATATTAATTGCGTGCTCCAGCTGCTGCATGAAAAGCACAAAGTTGATTCAAGTACATCAGTCGGACAGCACATACGCAGCATTCCGGCGGTGCCAGGTATGCTTCATCTGATGCGGCGCCTGAACAGAACTCCTACCGTCGACATGTGCATTATTAGCGATGCCAACTGGTTTTTCATTTCCGAGTGGTTGGAGTCGTACGGCATCAGTTGCCTGTTCACCGACATTAAGACCAATGCTGCCTGCGTTCAGACGGACGGTATGCTGCTGATTCTACCCTACGAATACCAAATCGGCTGTGATCTCTGTACCCGTAACCTGTGTAAGGGAGGCGTGCTGCAGCATTTGCGACGTGGCGAGGTCTATAAGCAAGTAATATACGTTGGCGACAGCTGTAATGATCTTTGTCCCATGAAGAGCCTCCGTCCCGGCGACGTCGCTTGCATTCGAATCGGGTTTGAGCTGCACAGCAAAATGGTGGCACATGGCAAAATGCTGAGTTGCTCGGTAGTGGGGTGGCGAGATGGCCACGAGCTGGAAAAGCGCTTGTTGTCAAGAATCGCTTGGTGAATGAATAGGAGCAAGGCAAATATGTTAGCTTTAATGTTAATGCTGATGTTTTATTCAACTTACACATAACTCTTTCTCTGATGTATCTAATCATTATTCACTTAATAAAAACTTAAGCATTACATTTCATGGAAAAGTAGATTTTTACCGAATACACATATCGCAACGCATCTGTATCCGCTTCTGTTTAAGTAGACTTGATGCTTACTGCTAACTATTTATTTATCGATCGCTATTGCTGCTGCCCCCGCAGCAGATACTGTATCTAAAATTAGTTCACACATTGTTTAACTTTTCAATCTTTTGCTTCTGCTTTGCGTCTACTTGTCGTCGATTTGCATGACTTTCGTACTTGTTCTATGCTTACTCTTTAAAGTTACAAATATATCCGCATGTATTTGCTTGCATCTGTGTGTACGCCTGTGATAGAATTAATTACATGTATAATACATTTTTGTATCCATTAAAATTACAGAGTTACTCCTCTCTCAACCGTCTCGGGTTTCTCTTCGAACGAAGCTCAACTTTTTCATGACTTACACACTACCAGAATTAATCGAAACTTAAATCTTAAAAAAAAAGCAGTCCAACATCCCGAATAAGAGATTGCTCTGCTTCACGTATGTACTTAACTACTTACAATGCTAACGGGGCTTACAATCCTTATCCCTATAGATAGACACGTACATACAACTTGAAAAATTCGGCGGATAAGATATTACAAAACCAAAGAGTATTGCGTACACATATATGTAAAATCATACAATCAGCAAAGGGTTAGGGTAATAATAAATTTGTGCGTATGTGGACACATTTGAGACACATGGATAAATTTTAGCCAAACATTTAACACACTATTTAAATTTAAAAAAAATTGAATTAAACGTTAGGTATACAGATGCTGCAAAGCTGTCTGAATCCAGCAGCTCCTTCGCCGTTAAGCTAATAATAAAATGTATGAATATGCAAGAACATTGACATCGATGTATTTGAATCAGATGTTCATGCACATTGATTCACAATTGAACAAATTGATTTAAAGGGAATCGCCGAAGAGCGAAATACGAAAGTTTCTGGCTGTCCAGGCGTTATGAGAACAGTTATACATGTATACAGTCCACCGAATGCTGTGTGTGCTTGTCATGTGTGTGTGTTTGTAACATTAGGTAGCAACGTTAAGTAACATTAGAATAGTACGTTGTATTGACAATAAAATATATTATAATAATAAGTCAATATTTAGTTGATTCACATTCACTCCTCTTGTCCCATCTCGTCTCCCTTCAGGCATTCTTCAATACTATGCATGTGTGGTTGCGTTGTTGGCTTTTACAGGGTGGAGCTGGTATTTGGACCGGACTTGGGAGTCCTAGGAGGGGTGTTTTGAACCCGCGTCCGGCGCTTTCTATAAGTCCGTTAAAGTGCATTTGCCACAATAACGAATAACCCCCACTCAGGCAACAACCGGAGGCGGCGATATTCCGATTGCTGTGGCAGCTCCTGTGGCCGCTCCCGTCCCAGATGTGACTGTGAGCGCTGGTGAAGAAGCAGCTGTGGCGGTTGCAGTAGCTGCGCTGGTGATTCCTGAATCTTCATTGACTCCGTTCCGGTTGAAGCTGCTGCACTCCATCATGGTGATACTGGAAGTTGCTCCATGCGGCTGCTGTCGCCTTTCTGTCATTGTCATTGTTGTGGTTGTTTTCGTTGCCGCCTCCTCCTCGTGAGTAGTGGTTACCAATGCACTAACCACTACAGGGAGTTTGGGACTCGGTGCAGCCACTGGCGATGGATATGGGGCTTGGCTTCCATTGGTCCTTGGGCTTAAACCCGGACTTGCTATTACTGGGACAGTGATCGAGACTGCTGAATCAACTGCTGTTACTCCCTGTGCAGCGTGTCGCTTGGCCGGCTTCCTCGCACACGGCACACAGAACATGGCAGCATGCTCCCGTAGCTTTGTAATGTGGTCGATGCGATATTCGTGTATCCACTTCATCTTTTTGTTACGAGGAGAGGCCTTAGTCGCCTCTGCCCCGGCAACGGCTTCACCGGGAGAAGCCAATTCACATACCTGGGGCAGGCCTTCGGGCTTGATGGCGCCACATTGCATGCAGATACAACAGCGTTCACAGCTCCATCGCCCTGTAATTCAGATCGAAAATTTAAAATTAGTCCTGCCAACCAGCCTCCTGCTGGTGCTCGTTGGATGTTCACTACTCACCATCTGGCACCGTCTTGAGGCCGAGGCAGTAGATGTGATAGCCTCGGTCGCACTGTTCGCAGTAGAGCATCTTGCCGGGCCGCTGGCTGCTCTTGCACTTGACGCAGCACTTGCACCCGGCACACTGCCAGTTGTAGTTTCTCACGCGGCCCACCATACGTTGTGGCATATCAATGCAACTAGGATGGACTGCAAAGCGAGTAAATACGATAAAGAGGGGATAATGCAGAAAGAAGAAGAAAAGGAGGACTGGGACTTACCACGCCGTCGACAACTGTAGCAGCGTATGAAAAATTCGGGCATCTCCCTGGCATTACGGTGCTGATTACGCAGGCACACGCCGCAATTCGATAGCCGGGAACGCGCTGATTCATTTCGTTCATCGTCGCTGGCCGCAGCACTCGAGCCTGCTGTTGAGATGCAGCTACTCGAGCTGCTGGAGTCGCTCTCATCGTCATTATCCTGAAGTTTAAATTTGTAGCTCTAAAAACTGATCTAACGGCAGTTGGTCGGCTTCACCGCACACTTACTGTATCACTGCTGCTGGTGTCGCTGAAGGAGGATGAGAGGGAGGCGGAGGAGGATATGCTAGAGTTGCTGGCCGTTCGCACCTTGTCCGACTGCTGCCGCGCAGACCGGCGACTGCGGCTAACAGAAACCGACACTTTTGGCTTGGATGCAGGCTGAGCCTCGGATGCCGAGACATCAACTTTGTCGGCAATTGCGCAGGTCACGCCGTTGATGCGCTTAAGCAGCTGAAATTCCAGTCCTGCCGCCTGCGACTGTGACTGTGGCTTATCCAGTGCTGTATCCAATGGGTGGGATCTTAAAATAGATTGGAAAAACAAATTTACTGGATGGTTGCAATTTGCGAAATAGCAGTATTGATTGACTTACCTCAGTTCGACGAAATCTAATTTGCGGTAGTCGAATGAGAACTGGTCCGGCACCACGGGGAGCGGATACGCATAGTCCGATTGACAGTAGGCTTCATCGTAATGATCATCTCGTGGACACAACAGATCTGGGGGCAGCAAAATATTCTCCGCCTCGGCTGCTGCCCGCACCCCGCTTGCAATTGAGCGATGTAGGCGGGTTGTCGTGGGAGCTGTTCGCAGCTGGGGCTGGTTCATCGTAAAAGTCTGCAGGTCCAGGCAGGCCAGACGCTCGTCTTTGCGTCTGAATAAATTAGAATTAGAAGCAAAAAAGGATTTTTAAAGATTTCTCATGTAACTCACGTCTTGTTGAAGTAAACATTCCACTTGCTGGCGGAGAGCATGGCTCTGTCTCTGGCCTGTAGTCCACGGACAGTGCCAACTGTGAGGCCGAGCGCCTTTTGCTTGGCCTCGATTTCACGCAAGTGCTTGAGACGGATATACTCCTTGTAATCCTCGTACTTGTCGTAAAAGTCTGCGTACATTATATCCAGTATGTCGGAGGCCCACACAGCGGTGATTCCCAGGTCGCACATCTTCTCGCTGACCAATCCTTTCTCCTGCAGCCAGTTGCGCTCCTCCATATCGACCGCGCGGCGAGGCAGGTCCGGGTACTTTCGCTTAAAGCTGGTTATCCCAAGATAGAGGGCTACCTGCTCCTGGATCATAAAAGTATCCCGATTCTTGGACGGGCAACAGCCCTTTGGTGGAGGCCAATCGTACTCGGCAATGCTAGAAGCATTAAAGTCCGTGCTGCACGCGCATTGTTAGAACGAAAGAATGTTAATTTATTGAGATGGAATAGCTGATAAAGGCTGCACTTACTCTTCGGCTACACAAATCTCCATTTTCTTTTTCTTTGGACGTTTCAGTGCCGACCCAAGTATGGCGTCAACGGATTGACCCTGATTCGAGTCCAGCATGCTCACGTTGCTTAAAACCGATGACTGCGACTCCTCGTTGTTGAGAAAATCGGGTTGCCTGCTGGAAGATTTAACATTGTAGTTCCGTTCTTCCCTACCTCCTACGGGATCTCATTAGGCGTTACTAACTACTAGTTACAAACGTACTTTTGCGGTGTCAGCGGCGGTTCCATTAGGCTCCCCATCATGGATTGGATGCTGTTCCCAAGGTCGGCGCTCATGCGGGTGTCCTCCTCAAAAACTTGGGGCGACTGAAGGGCAGAAAAATAATAAGAGAAAATATATATTTGTTTTTTTTTTTTTAAATATGTATGTATATGCATTTTTTTCTACTTCTCAAAGGACAGCATTTAAAACTTAATCTCCAACACAAAGATATTAAGGAGCTTTAACACTGTAAACAAACTAAAAACGAGAAGGGACGTGTGAGACGTCCCCCTCCCCTAGAGCTACACACTGCAGAGGCAAGGCAGAGGCAGAGGCCGCACACTGCAGAAGCAGAGTGGGAATGAAAGAATGTGCAAAAAACAAATATAAGCTGGGTTTAGCCACTGCAAATTAATTTCTTCATTGTGGCCATAATAATGATCCAATCGGATCCCAATTTGGTGATCTGATAGATATGGTCATTCCTTACGGAATGGCGTTTTTAGTTTTGTTTTATCTTCAAAATTGATTTTGGAGGTTTTCGCACTTTTGCGGGCGCGGGGCTCATTTTTGAAATACGCTTGTAACAGTGTGAGCATACAAAATTCTTGATGCAAAATTTGGTGGCTCTAGCTTTTATAGTCTCTGAGATCCAGGCGCTCAACAAGACGGACGGACAGACGGACAGACGGACAGAAGGACAGACAGACAGACATGGCTCAATCGACTTGGCTATTGATGCTGATCAAGAATATATATATTTTATGGGGTCGGAAACGTTTCCTTCTGTTACATGTTACATACATTCACTTAGTGCACAAATACAATATACACTATTTACTCTTCGAGTACCGAGTACAAAAAAGCCAGCATCGGACTGCACAGGACAGCACACATTTGTACCTTTCACACATATCACAGTCTGAAGTAAACATTAGCTTCAACACTGGCCTGCGACTCGGTATAATAATAACCATCATTGGATCGGATCGGTGATTGGTGGTTCTTGGTGCATGCACACATTATGTACATGTTTACATACGTATGTAAATATGTACATTTGTATGAATGAAAATGAACTGGAGCCATTCAATGGGATCCGGATAGCAATGGGCTTATGGCTCGAAGGATGCATAACCGTGGATCCATCACTTACCGGACTAAACAGGCCTTTAAGCCTCTCGGGGTCAGGTGTGTGCTTCAGTCCACCAACGCAGCGGGGCCGACTCATGGCAATGGCCTTGGCGACGGCACTGGCCCCCCGACTCATGCGTGGCGCCCGCGGCTGGCCCGACGCCGCGGAGGAGGCATTGACGGAGCTACCACCACCAGCCCTATTGGATGAGGAGGATCGACTGTGGCTGCTCCGACCAGCGCCACCACCACCTCTCGAACCACGTCCCCGCCCGCGTCCGCGTGTGGAAGTAACGCCGCCGGCAGCTGCCATTGAAAGCATTTGCATCGTTATCGAGCCGGATTCGTCTAAAAGTAAAGGAAGATACGTTGAGAGTTCAGCTTCTTCGAAACTGCAGGGACTATTCTTACCACCAGAGTTGCCCAGCGCGCTAGTATAGTTGTCCTCGTCGTGGGAGTCCAGCTGACTACCGCCGCTGATGCTGCAGGGGCGTGGCGAGCGCAGCTGCTGCGTGGCCATAATTGACGAGAAGTCGTTGGGCTGGAAGACCACATCCGGCAGAGGATCCGACGACGACAAGATCGTTGTGGGCGGCAGCATCGAGGACATGGACATGGTTGAGCTGCTCCCACTGCCGTGTCCGTTGCCACCTCCCAATTGGCAACTGGCGGCAGGTACCCCGGACGAGGTCGACGAGCTGGACGAGCACATGGTCAGATCAATTTGAGCTGCCAGGGCAAAGGCCATGCTGTCGTTGTTGTTGTTGGATTCCGTCTCGCCAAATTGGTCCAAGCTGCTTGTTGGGGGAGGAAACGGCTGCGGCGGCTCCTGCCGCTCCGACTGTTGCTGCTGGAGCGACAGTTTGATAGAGTTGGCCTTGCTTTGACGCTTCCTGGTAGTCTTGGGCGTAGGCTGGGAAGGATTCAGCACCTTCGAATTAGGAGTTTGGGTGCGCCTCGTGGCTCTCAGCTGGCGATGATCGCGACAAATCACCATTCCCAATGCGCTCGGCGAATCATCGACTCCTCCCAGATGGCCCTTTTGCTCGTCCATCAGTGGGATCGATGCTGCCTCCGGCAGCTGTTCCTGGCCCATACTTACCATATCAATGGCCAACCGCTTGCGGAGCAGCTGCACCCGGCGAGACTTCACCGCACTACTAACCTTGGTTTCCTGGCTTCCATGAATTTCATGGCTATCATGGATGGGTGTGGCAAGGGCTGGAGCCGAGGGTAACAGAAGCGCGGACAGATCTGAATTTTGATTCCTTTTGGGTCTGCCACGTCGCTTGCCCGTCGGCGCTGGTGTGGTCATCACCTCTGCGGGGGCAGGCGGACTTCGCTGCCGCTCTGACTGCAACTCCAAGGAGTTGGCATCCGCCGAGGCCCCAGAATCGGTGAAGAGAGTTCCATTTTGGATTCTATCTGACGATGTCGATGGGGGCTGGCCTGAATAAGGTCCAGACCCAGAGTCAAGGCCAGGACCTGGTGGCCCGGATGGAGGAAACAGGCCTTCCTCTAGGTCTGTGTTGAGAATTCTCTCGTGCTTTTGCTTGCGGGAGCGGTGAGACGGCTGCCCTGTCTGAGTCTGCATCTGCACCATCTCGATGGAACTAGATTTCTTTCCAGGCTCATGGCAATTATGCGTTTGCTGATCGTTCTCATCGTTGTCCAATCGTCTCTGCTTGCTTTGCGGGATCTATTGGAAGGGAATGAAGAGGGTCAGAGGCAAGAACTATGAACGGCAAAGCACTTACGCTGGGAGATTCGCTGCCGTCGCTGCTGTTACGCTTCATATGATTCTCATTGTTGTTGTCCAACTCCTCGAGCTCTTCCTGTCCCTCCAGTTCCTCCTGCCGCTCCTGTTCGATCCCATCGTGGTGATTGTTGAGCAATTGGGGATGATCCATGTAGGTGATATGCGGACTGCCTTCCGGAGTGTCCAGAATCTCAATAGAATCAATAATAGACCGCGAGGGGCTGGATGAGCGCGCTGTAGGAACCCCGCCCGAAAGCTGAGCGCCACCCTCAGCTACTGCCGCTGTTGTTGATGCTCCGACCGTCACACCTCCTCCGTTCGCCATAAGCCGTTCAGTCAACTGGGGATACTTGCTGGAGTTATTACCCTTGGAGGAGACCGCGGAGAACTGGGTCTTCGCTGGGCCCGTCAGTTGGTTTAGCAGAATGTTAGAATTTGGCGACCCGGGACCGAGTGTTGTGTCTGCGGGAGTCATGTGCAGACGGAGAGGCAGGAGGAGATTATGACTCGACTGACCAGGCGAGATGCGACCAGAGAATTCGATGCTTGCATGCACTGGCGAGGAGCCTGGCGATGGCGATGATGTAAGATCAACTAGATCCACAACATTGTGCTGCTGCTGTGGCAGATTCGAATTTGCATGTGGATTGGAAGCAACCGTCTTGTACTTCTTGGGTTTGTTTTCAATGGCCAGGCCATTGCAGGCTGCCGGCTGCAGAGGCGGCAGATTGTGAAACATTTTGGGATCGTGCTCCTTTGACAGGGACTCATCAATGTCCATGTCGTCAGAGTTTCGACGCATATCGTCCGCCATCATCTGCTCCCCATCCGGATCGGAGAAACCACAAAACTCCTGGCTGCTGCTGTTTGATTCCCCGCCGTTTGAAATTGGAATGGGCGTGGGCATTGGAGTTGCCGTGTGTGTGGCCAGCTTGGAGGCAGCTGAAGGGGGCTTTTCCTCAAGCACCGCCCGGACTTTGTGCTTCGGCGAGCACAGATTCTTAATGGTCAACTTGGGTAGGGGCTGCTGCTGGTGCTGATGCTCGGCCTTGGCCAGGGGTTGTCCTCCATCGAAGCTGTCCTCCATATCAATAGACTTGGTTTTGATTGTGAGCTTGGGTATGCTCTGAGCGTTGCTGAGGTCATGCGTCATGATCACCGTGTGCGTGTGCTCCAGGCCGCTGCCGCCCGTCTTGATGGTTAACTTTGGTATCTGTTGCGGCTGCTGCTCGCTGTTGCTGCTGATGCAGCTGCTCCCGGCCAGGGTGGTCTTAATCATTAGCTTAGGGACCGTCTGCATCTCCACCATTGTCATCGACAGCGAGGAGGACGACGAAGATGATGAGGAAGAGGACGATGCTGATGAGGAAGAGGCGGAGGCGGGCGAGAGGCTAGACAGATGTGCCTCGCTCTTGGCTGGCGTCGTTGACTGACTGCGGCCAAGGCAGTTGGATATCCTGCCATCTGTCGAGCAGGAGCCAGAGCCAGAGGCGGAACCAGACCCAGAGCCAAAGGAAGCAGCGGGATTTTCAGGCATTTTGATGGTCAGCTTAGGCACAACGCTGCCCACACGCTCCTCATTGGCTGCCCGGATTGTGAGTTTTGGCACAATGTGTGGTGTGCTTCGGGGATTTGGGGTTGGACGATGCTGGCTAAGACTGCTCAGCTCTTCCTCCGCCTCGGCGCAGGAGGAGGAGCAAGAAGAGGCATCCACGTCGGACGCGTCCTGCGGCTTGGCCCCCGTCCCACCGATGCTGCTGGGTAAATGAATACGCAATGGTTTCACTCGTCTCTCGTCTTCAACGGATTGAGATTCATCGGGAGCGGTGTGTGAGTGCTTGGATAGCTTCAGGATAATCTTGTGCCCTTGGCTGCTTCCACCCCTGGTCCCCTCGTCGCCCTTCACGTCAACTGCCGTGGCAGCCATGGCTGCGGCGCCGCTCGCTGCTGATGCAAGTGCTGATGCTCCTGTTCCTGCAGCAGGGCTTTTTGCATCGTCGCGCTGCGTCGGCGTCTGCCGCTGCGGCGATGCTGTAGTGCTGGTTATATGACCCGGCTGCTGTTGTTGCAGTACCTCCTCTGCTCCCAGTTGCTGTTGTTGTTGTTGTTGCTGTTGTTGCTGTTGTTGTTGTTGTTGTTGTTGTTGCTGCTCCTGCTGCTGCTCCTGCTCGGCATTCAGCTGATGCTCCCGCTGTGGCGATGATGTGGAGCTCACGCGTTGCTCCTCCTCGCTCGTGGTGCTCGTCGCACTTTTTACGCTGGAGTTGATTTGCCCAGATGATCCCACTGCTATGACCGTTCCTGTGCCTGATCCTGATGACGATGTCGCTGCTACCATCTGCTGGTGACGTAAATCATTCATTGCTATATCCAATTATCCTGTTGCCGCCGGGTGTCGCCAGCCTGCAACTAAAAGCAAGCGTCAATTATAAGTTCTCCTCTTAATTATAAGTTTGTTGGGTGTTCCCCCGAGCCCACTTACACACTCTCACACAACACTTAAAACTATGTCCATCCATCCCATCCATCACATGAAAATCAGAGGTAAATCAATTGAGCCACACTTAAGGGTTTTTATAATTATGTTACAAACAATCAAACGAGACAGAGAGGGTAAGAATACGGGGATAGGATTGGGTTCGGGAGGATCTCTAGGAGCATTAGGCGAATGACCTCTTCCTTTTGGAGGCAGCAGAACAGTTTGTCATGGCTTAGGCTGCTGATATTGATACTGCTTTTACGTGAAGGGAATTATTGGAAACAGACTTGTTTTACGGGAGCAATACATTACAGAAAGAGAAGGGACGTGTGAGACGCTTCTTACGCGTCACAACTTGTATACCCGTCACTCAGTACTACATCTGCACCTTAGCGGTTATGTCTTAAATTTTACATTTTTTCTTTATCTTTCATCTAAATTAACAACACTACTCACGCCAACACGCTCCGTTAGCTCGCCACCCTCCCCTAGACCCACAAACTGCAGAGTCAGGGCAGAGACGCGGCAGAGGCAGAGACGTGTCTGCGCGAAGCAGAGTGTGAATGAGAGAATGTGCAAAAAACAAATATAAGCTGCGGGACGGGGTGGGTTTAGCCACTGCAAATTAATTTCTTCATTGTGGCCATAATAATGATCCAATCGAATCCCAATTTGGTGATCTGATAGATATGGTCATTCCCTACGGAATTAGTTTTCTTTTCTTTTCTTTTTAAAATTGTAGATTTGGGAGGTTTTCGCACTTTTGAGGGGGCGGGGCTCATTTTTGAAATACACTTGTAACAGTGTGAGCATACAGAAGTCTGGATGCAAAATTTGGTGGCTCTAGCTTTTATAGTCTCTGACATCCAGGCGCTCAACAAGACAGACGGATGGACGGACGGACAGACAGGCATAGACTCGGCTATTGATGCTGATCAAGAATATAAATACTTTATGGGGTCGGAAACGTTTCCTTCTGTGCGTTACATTCATTGTGCACAAATACAATATACCCTATTTTCTCTTCGAGTACCGGGTATAATAATAAGCGTTAAGAACATGCGCACACAGCTGCTGCATGGGGTGAGATACAGAGCGAGACAGAGAGCATAGAAAAGAATTGTTGAGAAATCCGAACGAACTCTGCTCTGGCCCATGGTGAAATTACTAACAAGGTGGCGGATTCACCACAGTGCCTTCTCATTCGAGGAACACCAGCTTCACAGTCGTTTGCCAACGTCGACGAAAGAAGTTCATTGTCTTCTTCTTTTTCTTCATTGTTTACGAATGAAGAAGTAAGCGGAAGACAATGAAATATGCATGCAACTACTATTCTATTTTGGATGTGTAATAAAATGTGTATGTAATTTAATCTTTATTCAATTACATCTTTTTTAGAAACAAAATATTTTTTGCTTTGCCGCTCCAAATCTTTACTTTGCTGTCCGCAGAAACAATAAACGCGAAGAGTGCAGAACGTAAAACGCTTGCTATCTCTCTCTAGCGCTTGCCTCTGAGAGCTGAGAGAGCGTGGTGAATAAGCGGGTGCTCCTCCACTCAGCTGACAACGTCACCTTGTTACTAATTTCACCATGTTCTAATGTGTGTTGGCAACACTGACACGCACGGGGTAAACTCAACATCCAAATTAAATTCACCACAGTCGAGTCGCCGTTGTTGTTTCTGCTGCTGATGTCTTCACTTATGGTTGGATGCATAGAGTGTAGAAAATACACACACTCGAGCAAAAACATGCTGCACACAAACACGCACACACAAAGTTAAAATAAAACATGCAAGCATTTGCATTACACACCCGCAACTCAATTCCCTTGGCAGCCGCTTGTAAGCGTTCGTCTGTAAAGAAAATGTCTACATATAACGCAGCAACATCAACAAAAATGTGCAAGCAATGCAAACAAATAAATAAAAAAGCGATGCCGAAGCCCTGACCCAAGAACAGCAGAAGCGAACTCACCATGCGTCAAAATCGTCGGCCAGTCAGACAAAAGAAGATGGAGTAGAGGAAATCAATCGCCTTCTCTGCATTGACATAAATTATTTGTGGACATATTTAGGTTTTGTCTGCTTTATATGATTTGGCCTACTCAAACGTGCGACATTCCTTGGCACTTTTTTTTATTGTTTCATTTAATATTGTAGAGGCAACAATAATCAAGAAATACAATTTTAAAGCACTCGAGGGAAAACAGGGCTGAGAAGACTGTAGTCACACACACGCACGCACACATAGTCGCATACAAACAGCGGAGACAAGCGCAACGAGCTCTCTCGGCTGCCGTTGTCCCACTTTCCGTGTATTGGTTTCGTACACTTTTCCACGCACTTTTAACGATTTGGACGTAAACAGAGACACGAATTAAACTGTCTTAAAACAATTAAATTGCAGCTTTAACCGCGCGAATGCATAAGCAAACTTGTTCGGCATGCGTAAAACAATTTCAAGAATTCATTATTAAATTGCATGCTTTGCTTCGCCTGCTTCTTGTGTTTTTTCTTTTCGATTCCGTCGTCGAAAAAGTAATGCTAAGAAGTAGGAATGCTATATTGTAATATCGATATATCGATATACATTTATAATAATATACCTCTATATTAATTTGTGTTGAATGCTTAACATAAATTGTATATATCTGTGGGATATATTAGCTGATCAAATATGAAAAATAACACTATCGACACTTATTCTGTTGTTTGAATGCGCTAGATCAGGCATAACTCGTTTAGATTCTTAAAAAAAGGGGCCGCTAAAAAATCAGGGATGATATTCGTATGCAACCGATAAGAAATTTTTGTGAGCACAAGTTACTTTCTAGCGGCTGTACGACTGGAAGTACTGAGATCGACAAAAAAAAGGCCGAAATAATCTAGAAAGTCAGACGATAGTACTTTGTGGTATCGATAGTATTTGTGTGGTATTCGTTGGTATGTTTCTAGCAGCTCGAAATATAAAGATCTGTTTTAATTTCCGAGAGGGTTCCAAGCAAACATAAAGTATAGTCTCAATCAAATGGAGGCAACAATGGAAGTTGAAAGATAAATGACCGTGCTTCTAAACGAGCTTCAGGCCAACAAACGGCAAAAAAGGAAACAATTATTATAGATTAATGCGATTGAATGCAATATTGAATTTATTTGAATTTCTAATTTGTTTAACTTATTTGAATTCCAGTATCTTTATGTTGCCAAGACACAGACCCGGTTGGGCTGTTAACAAAATGTTTTAAGTTGTTTTCTTTTTGGGACCAAGTACTGCTCCACAGGGTCGTGCCAAGGGGCGTAGGCGGCAATTTGGACTCAAAACTATCCAATTTTGAATAGGAAGGGTGCTTGGAGGCGCCGTTTTACAACTTTGCCACGGGCGCAAATATTCATGGCACGACCTTGCTGCTCCAGCAATCAAAGAAGTCTGCAGATGTTATTCCCAGCCATATGCAAATTCTTTGTCATATTTTCAAACCGCGGAATATGCAAAGGGGCTGCAGATGGGTTTAATCAAAGTTGTCAGCGCTTATTTCGTTGATTGTCCTCCTCCTCCGATCATGCAAGAGCCGTCAATCCCACTAAAGCAACATCCTGCATGGATCCAATTTGCATTCTTTGTTTTATTAACCTTTTATTCAATTTTCACACATTTTCAAAAAGGTAAACCAAACAACACAGCTGCCTGAGAAGTGTAACCGTACGGAAAGCGGTTATCACCTCTGGTCACACTTTGCTGCTAGAAAAATGTATTGCACATTTTGCTAGCAAGTTTTTTTGTAGATCTGAATACTAGTCTTTAAAATCGGTATATTTGGGCGATAAGTGAAGATCAACTTGGCGGTAAGGCCCAGTACAATGGAGCAATTATATATAATATATAAGTAATAATAAATAAGTAATTTCTTCATGACCAGTACTCAGATGCGCAAGATTTTCTTGCGACAGAATCAGAGATGATATTCCCATACAAACGTTAAGAAATCAACCTTTTGGTTGTTCGACAGACCATTTTGCAGCCAGAATTTGAAGTGAGTACTCAGATCAGCAGAAAAAATACCATAAAACAAGCCGATTAAATACTATAAATACCGCAACGAACCAAGAAAGCAAACTCGCAAAACCGATGAAAAATGTTGACGCTCACAGACTACTTTTTAGCGGCTGTACGCCAGTACTAACCAAATACTATAAAAATAACCCCAATACTATTTGGTTAGTGACGCCAGGTAGTAAGTAGATACAAAAGAAAACTAGCCGACTAGTCCGAATAAATCAACCGATGGTATTTTGTGGTATTTGATGGTAGCTTTCGAGCTGGAAAGAGATACCTTTATTTTATGTTCCGCGAGCCTACCTAGCAAGCAGAGAGTAGTCTTAATAAAATGGAGGCAAAAATGGCGCTGAAGTTGAAAGAAAAATGAGGAACTTGAGGCCATCACATAGCCGAAAAAGGAAACAATTACTATAGATGACTGAGAATAAATTGAATTTAGTTGCATTTCTAATTTATTCAACATAATCGAATTCCAGTAGCTTAATGTTGCCAAGACACACCCCTGGCTGGGCTGCGCCGTTTTACAACTTGGCCCAGGGCGCAAATATTCCTTGGCACGGCCTTGCTCCACCACCAATCCAAGAAGGCAGCAGATAGTCTTCTCAGACAGATGCAAACTTTCAAACAATGGCGCTTGAAACATATCTTCAAACTGCGGAATGTGCAAAGGGTATTGCTAGATGGGTTTCCATACTCAAACACAAATTTATATGATTCTCTTTTCTATACTAATGTATAGACAAACGACACTTCTGGTTTCTTTCCTGCAGATATGGGATTACTCAACGTGTTCAGCGTTTATTTCCTTTATTGTCCTCCTCCTCCGCTAATGCAAAAGCCACTTTTCACATATATTCAAAGAGTAAACATATCTTCCTGAGCAGTGTAACCGTACCTTTGGTCACACTCTGCTGCTAGCAAAATATATTGATTTGTTTGCTAGAAAACTTGTTTTCGGATCTGACTACCAAGCTTAAGTTTCATCAATAAAATACAAGGAAGTCATGATTGATTGATTAAACGAATAAAAGTAGAGGTCTAGTTCTGAAAGGCTTAAGTATTTGCTAGTCTTAATCGGAATATCAAAATCGAGGAAAATTATTTAAGATTTACGGTATATTTACTGTGTACTATGAAGATGCAATGGTATATTTTGATATATTACGAGGCCCTGGCGGTATATTTTATCGACAATTTTGCGGTCACACTGAATCCAATTCGCTGTAGCGATTAAATAAAAAAAAAATTAAATACATAAATGGTAAAATTGCGGTCACACTGCTAGAAAACACGCAATTTTTCACAAAACTTTAAAGTTTTTGTGATCATAACCTCTACGCCAGGTAAGTATCGGAGTAAAACTGTAACAAGTTACTTATCTCGACGTGGCGATTTCCACCAAAGACCATCAAAGGCGGTCGGCCAAATAATCCCCCTCTACCCAAGCGTAGAGCGGTAACATAAAACATCAAAAAAAAAAATACATAACTTATCAAAGGAATATAACCGTCAATATAACACTCAAGAATAAACAAAAACCTGCACCAGATAACGACTATACCTATGTAATAAGGGCAAAATGTCGTCGACGGCAGCTGCCACAGAAGCTATAGCTTGCAGGCTGGGAAAGCAGCAACGGCGACGACTGGCAGCGTTTGACTTTGATCACACAATTGTAGCGCAAAATACGGACACTGTGGTGAGAGATTTACTTCCTCCGGAAGTGGTCAGCTCACGGACCCTCAACGAGCTGGTGGAAAACGATTGTTGGACCGAGTACATGTCTGAAATTTTTCGTCTGCTCCATGAGCAACAAGTCACGGAGGCGCGCATTCGAGACACCATCCGAGTCATACCGGAGGTGCCAGGCTTCGTGCGCCTCATTAAGCATCTACACAAGAAACTTAACTTCGACATGATCATCATCAGTGACTCGAACAGTGTTTTCATCGAAGAGTGGGTCAAGGCGTACAACATGGCCGACTGTTTCGTGGCCATCTTCACCAACCCCGCTGAGTTTGATTCCAATGGGCAGCTTCAGGTGCGGCCACACCACCAGCAGAGCGAGTGCAAGCTGAGCGCCAGCAATCTCTGCAAAGGGCGCGTCCTTGAGCACTTTGTCATTGAACAGGATTTGCGGCGAAGTATCCGCTATGACCACGTCTTCTATGTGGGCGACGGCAACAACGACATCTGCCCCGTGTTGCGACAACGGGCTTGTGACTTTGCCTGCGCCCGTCAAGGCTTCGCCATGGAGAAGCATTTGATTCGGAACCGCAACAAATTAAAGCTGCGGGCGCAGCTGTTGGTCTGGAGGAGTGGCTTTGACCTGATGGAACAGATGCTGTCCTTGCCGCAAATGCAAGTTCCACCAGTTGACTTTAAGACTGCAGAGGGCCAGGCAGAGATGGCGCGGCGAGCATCTGCGGTCACTGGTCCATCCAAGCAGACCAATTAAATTTTCAATTCGAAACTAAACATTTTCTTGGCACATTCGAGTGTTATTTGTCTGCCCCTGTCTATTAAATGTGATCTTGGAACTTGCACATGCACAAGTATGCGTATTTTTTTATATTGGTATACATTAATGTATATATACATACATACATGTATATATGCATACATATATAAATACATGTATGTTCTCGATTTAATATCTAATCCGATAAAGCCTTTGTGTGTAATTACGTACAATATCCTTAACTTGGGGCATTGTAGTACAGCTGTAGGAGGCGCTTTGATGATGTTAATGTTACATAGTGGTCTCTCTCTGTCTCTTTTGGCACACGCAGCGCCAAGTCGTTTTATGTATAATATGTAGCTGTAATCGTAATTATTGTAAATTAAATATATGCGAGCGTGTACGTTACCGTTCCTGCAGATCGTGTCTTTCAATGAAAGTGTCTCTTTATTTCAGGCTTGACAACACGCAGTCTTGCATTCTCCGACGACAATCAGAGCAGGATGACAGTAGCTGCGTACGTGTGTATGTAAGCAATAGTTTTACGGTATGTGTTATTTATTTACATTATAAATTAGATTCTAGTAGAATAAGAAACTGCAAATTTGATCTGGATAAGGATAAGCACAGGCAATCTCGTGGAAACTTATTACCAAGACGTTCTGTCCGGTAATAACTAATTTATGGATTTAATTAATAAGAAGCGATTTGTATGGCGCGTATTGCGGGTGCGGGCGCGGAAGTCCTGTAAGATGCAAATGAAATACTTAAGACAAATGAGATTTGGCTTGTGATCTACGAGCCCAATGGCGACATGCCGATCTGCTGTGGGGTGTTTCCCAGTTCCAGGTTCTTCAGGAGCATTTGAAGCCACTGTTTCGTGGATTTATCATCTTGCAAACACAGAGCGAAAGTGCCATCGCGAAGCTGATCCGGCAAGCACTGTCCAAGGGCTTTGCGAGCGCTGCACAAAAAAAATGTTAGTTTTGTTCTAGAAGTAGTTATAGTGTAGCGCCTTGATACATACCGTGTATTGTCAGAGAGACGTAGATAGCAACGCACTACGTGCTTCAGCAGACGGGCACATGGCTCCTTCGATAACTGGATCACCATTTTACCCTGTGGTATTGTAATAGTATATAGTACAGATGTGTGCGTATGTGAATGATGACTTAAACATGGACTCTGCATCGATTGATACGTACCAGAGTGATGGCCACATGCGAGAAGCGTTCGTAGGTTTGACATATGTACGACAGGCCCGACTCATCAAGCAGTATCTTCTGGATGATGAAGGTGGCCACAGTCTTGCTCAGCTCTGAGCCGCTGTCCATAATGCTCAAGCAAAGAGGAACAATTTCCGTGGTGAGCAAGAACGTGATTACTTCCTGCTCGTCGGTCTGGAAGGGTCGGAAGACTTAGTTGTGTATAATGGGAATTGGTGGGGAACGACTCACCTTAACCAAGGCCCCAATCACGCCCAAGCTGGTCAGACGCAAATATTCAAAGGGTCTGGTCTTCGAAGTAGTCGACAGAAATGGATACAAGTAGAGTGGAATCTGCGCCTGCAGAAAGGCTGTGCGGGTCTCCGGATGGGAGGCGACGCACTGGAGTAGGGCCAAGGCATTGCACACACGGTTCGACTGATGTGCCGTCAAAGTGGGCGGAGTTATAGACGGATATATGTTAACAATTTCCTGAAGCAGAGCACATGCCGTTCCAAAGCTGTTCCACAGCATGGGAGCCAAGTCGGTTTCACGCTTTTTGCTTAGCTCCAACAGAGCGGTCTCGCGCGTGTCCGGGTGCGCCAATTCGTTGATCCATTGGTACACCTAACAAACCCTTGTAAAAGTTAATTTGTAGTTCTGAGTGTTGAAAATACTTTGCTCTCCATTACCTTCTCCTGCTCGCTTTGCTGCTGCTGAGGATTCATGCAGGGACTCGGCTGGGCACTCATTTTAAAGTGTCTGCTGCTTATATGGACCAAATGTATATATTATGTTTAGATAAAATTATATTGATAATGTAAAAAAGTATGCCGCATAGAAATACATGTACAAAAATATATATGTATGTATGTGCACACAAATGTGCGCAGATGTACAAAAGGAAGCTTGGCAACGTAAAACATTAGTTACTTACCTCTAGATTTTAGAAAGAGATTTAATGACAACCGCAATAACAGTACTATTAACAAAAATTAGCAACGGCTTTTGTTGGACTGTGTCAAACACCAGTAAATACATATGCTAATATACATGTATATAATTATGTATGTGTGGTTGCGTGTTTTTGCGGAATTGTGTAAGGGTTTTTCTTGCAGATATATTGCGCACCAGCAACAAATTAAGGCAACACACGATAACAACTATGCCGAAATACGACACCGTTCTTTCGCATTTGTACTTTACTAAGTTGCAAATGACGTTGATCGCGCGGGCGCTGTCGAAAAAAATGCTCTACAAAAACTGAGCACAAATGTTGCAAGTTACAACTACACATTTGCTACATGTAAACTACATATTTATGTAATTAGCGAAAGAGACACCTTACGAGCAAATGTGTATTTTTGTGGACAAACTTCTACGTAATGCTGTCGCTATATAATAGGATGAACACATTTAGTAAACCACGTAAACTAATTATGTTTGTTTAATCATATTTACCCACTCAAAGTATACTTACGCCAATAGTTACGAGCTGCGATATTTTGCAAATAGCACGAACTATCGAAATATGTCAGATCTACTGGCAGCTCCTATGCATCAAAGCAACTCTGTTTATTTGACATTTTGACGTGGAATATCAACTGTGCACGATTTGTAAGGCTGACACGACAACGAAACGTAACCTTTTCATTATTCATTCCAGTGAACATTTTCGAACCGTTTGCAGGTGCGTGCCTCTTTATTTTGCGAGTTTTTATAATTAAAGCATAAATTAGAATGCAAAAAGCTTCCTCAAGCAACAAAATTCGTACATCGTTAAATCGATACGCCCTAAAGCATTTATCTTCTTTTGTTTTTTCGTTTTGTTGGTGAATTTTCACCATTTTCTTGAATGTCTGCGAAAACTTTACACAGTTGAAAATTATGTTTAAATAATTAATTTTAGTAAAACATTTGAGTGGAACTCTCCAGCCTAAGGGATTTTAATCCAGTTCACAGAAAATACCTTCCAAGCTGAAACGGCAACAAGATTTCACCTGTGAAGTCGTTGTCATTTGCCACGTCGCCAGCGTCACTGTTGTCAACGTCGGCGTCGACTTCGACGCTGACTTATTGGGATTCGTGTGGAAGTAGCATATTCTCATTGATTTTGATTCAATTCCCACTATCTCGTTTCAGTATCTATTAAATTCTAAAGTAACATGGACAAAGTTGTTAAGTTCGCTGAGCCAGGTCGCGCTTTCGCCAAGGACTCGATCCGTCTCGTAAAACGTTGCACTAAGCCCGACCGCAAGGAGTTTCAGAAAATTGCCATCGCCACTGCCATTGGCTTCTGCATCATGGGCTTCATTGGCTTTTTCGTCAAGCTAATACACATCCCCATCAACAACATTATTGTGGG
The DNA here is from genome assembly GCF_900245975.1 of Drosophila guanche. Lineage (NCBI taxonomy): Eukaryota > Metazoa > Arthropoda > Insecta > Diptera > Drosophilidae > Drosophila > Drosophila guanche. Next base: position 26,492 of record NW_022995777.1, read on the forward strand.
ATCGTAAATGGAGCAGATGTCAAGGGACCAGAACAATAACAATCTTCAATACTAGAATACATCAAATAGATTTTTTTTTTCGTTAACAGCTGGCATTACACTACATACATATATACAAATACCTATGTGCATTCAGCGAATGTCTTTTCTGCTCTCCCCTTTTCATTCATACATACAACATATATGTTTGTGAAAGCGTATTGAAGGGGTCTTAAATCATTTATGTTTCTATATTTAAAGGAATAATGAATCGTGTTAGCAATAAGAACCAATTGTAAAAAGAAATGCGTGACATTTTTCAGAGCATTGCTTTGGGCGTGCCCTCTCCTGCCCATTAATAAATGCGAGACACATTTTCCACTACTATGCTTTTTCGAGTCTATTCGTACTGGTATGCAGCCAAACTTCATTATTGGGCAGATCATTACAAGTGGAGTGGAATTATACATATCTCTGTCCTTTTGTCTAGACTCTAGATTCGATTTGAAGCCAATCAGTTTATGTATGTTTTTGCATGGTAACATTTATGTAAATTAGCACACGAAATGTTGACGAGACGGCGAGTATATTCTTGCGAATATTTTCAAAATGAGAAAGTATATTTCGGTATATTTTTAACGGTTGGACGGTATATTTTATTGAAAACTCCCCGGTCACACAGATTACGTGACGTGGAATGCTCGAACCGTTGTTCGAGAGCAACAGGATTAGCTGAAATGTTAGACTTTGTAGTGATATTCACAAAGGGCGGCGTAGTACTTTGGAACTCGCAAACCTCTGGAATCAACTTCTCGTCATGCATAAACAGCCTCATACGTGGCGTGATTCTGGAGGTAAGCCCTGTTTATGTTGGTGTGCTGTTGCTGCTTTGCTCATCCAATGCACATTCATGATTGATCTTTGTTGTTCGTTGATAGGAGCGAAACACAGAGTCCAAATACTTTGAGGAGGATCAGCTGGCGGTGCAGTTTAAACTGGACAATGAGCTGGATTTGATATATGCGGCTCTCTTCCAGAAGGCCATCAAACTCAGTTACTTGGATGCCTTTCTTGCCGACATGCAGTTCGCCTTTAAGGAGAAGTTCGGCAGTATACCGGCCCTGGAGCGCCTGGGCAGTGAATACGATTTTGAAGGCGAGTTCCGTAGCGTGCTCACCGAGGCCGAAGAAGCATCCTCGAAACAGGTGAATGCCCCCAAAGCTATGCGCTCCTACAATGAGTCGCAAAAATCGAAGAAAACAGTCGCATCCATGATCCAGGATGATAAAAAGCCTGTCGAGAAGCGTGTCAACATACAGGAGCGCGAGGCGCATCCCAAATTGCGACCCTCATCAACACCACTCACAACGGACGACATTATACAGGAAAACCGTCGAAAGTTGCGCGAAAAACTAACGCCCACCAAGAAGGCGGCCGATACAAAGTTAAGCGTTCCTGTCAAGCAGGGGTTCACCGAGAAGGCCGGAAAAAAGCCAAGAGTATGGGATCTTGGCGGTAACTCCAAAGATGCCGTCCTACTCGATCGTTCAAAGGACTCGCCCGAGGATGTTCAGTACCAGAGCGTCAACAACGAGGTGAGTGCAGACTAGCACTCTAGCCCAAACGGTGTGGGGCCAGGAAAGAGAGCGCGGGATGCCGGGCAGTCAGCCAGTTTGATCTTTATCCCTATAGGTGACATCCAATTTCGATATTTAAAATATTTTGAAAGCAATCGTTTCAGTCTGAGATATCGAGGTGCGAACACAAAATTCGGTTTCTCTAGAGCAGATTTAGGATCAAGAATATACTTATGTATGTATATACAGACATGTGTACATACCTTATGGAGTCAGAACCTTATGCAGCTGGATCGACTTTCACATGCTTAGCAATGGGTTTGCGGTGCGTAGACAGCAAGCTAAACGAAACATTTTTTAAATGGCGGCAATCTCTGTGTAACTTTTACACGAATTAAAGGATACATACATATGTATGCATAACGGGCATAATCATGAACAGTTGGTGGGTATTATCTTTATAAAGATTAATCCTATTGGTTTGGTCGATCTGATTGGATGTGTGTGTGTGTGCATGTGTATGATTCCTCCGACACGAAAGAGAGGGAGTACGCAACCTTGTATAATTATGTACATCATGATCTATCTAGTGCATTTCGTAAAGTGTTTCGCCAGAGGATGAATTGCTAAGCTGAGCCTGTTTTAAGCCAAGTCAATTTCAATTATAGCAGAGCCGTGCATGCTTCAATACTTGTACATACATATGTACATATACCACCAGGCAAAAGCTTTCGAATGAGAGAAGTAGAAGCTACCCTGGATGCAAAATATGAGCTAACTCCAAATGAAAAGTAAAATAATTTCCAGAGAAAACTATTCGTCCTGCTTTTCTATCCTTTTTCATACCCTATACTCTTACAGTTTAGCGATAACAGAAGGAAACCGTTTCGACCCCATAAAGTGTATATATTCTGGATCAGATCGGATCATTATTGTAGGAAAAATAGCGAAACTAATTTGCAGTGGCTAAGCTTCCCGTTCCAGCGCTTACTCATTCTCTCTCTCATTCACACTGTCTTTAACTAATTGTGACCTTTATTTGGGTAGCTGGTGGGTACCATGCATGGCGTGATCCCAGACCTGGATGTGGAGGACGAGGAAGATGTAGATAGTGCTGAGGACTCTAGCGAGGAGGACGATATGCACAGCCATTCACTAGCGCCAAAGAATTACAGGCGCGGAGGTGGTTTGCTGTCCTATTTCAGGGGAATCGTTGGCGGAAAGACCATAGTACTGGCCGATCTGCAACCGGCGCTGGAGAAGATGCGCGATCATTTGATATCGAAGAACGTGGCGTCCGAGATAGCGGTCAAGCTGTGCGAGTCAGTGGCCACAAGCCTCGAGGGCAAGCAGATGGGGACCTTCGACAGCATTGCCAGCCTGGTGAGAGAGGCACTGACGCAGTCGCTTGTCCGCATTCTATCGCCCAACCGGCGAATCGACATCATACGGGATGCCCTGGAGTCCAATCGTGGCGGCAAGCCGTACACAATCATCTTCTGCGGGGTGAACGGTGTGGGCAAGTCGACGAATCTAGCTAAGATCTGCTTCTGGCTGATTGAGAATGACTTTAACGTGCTAATTGCTGCCTGCGACACCTTCCGTGCCGGAGCCGTCGAGCAACTGCGCACCCACACACGCCATCTGAATGCCCTGCATCCGGCGGCCAACCACAACAACCGCACTATGGTCCAGCTGTATGAAAAGGGTTACGGCAAGGACGCTGCCGGCATTGCCTTGGAGGCCATCAAGTTTGCGCACGACACAAAGGTGAACGTAGTCTTGGTGGACACAGCTGGGCGCATGCAGGACAACGAGCCACTCATGCGCTCCCTCTCCAAGCTGATCAAGGTGAATAATCCTGATTTGGTGCTCTTCGTGGGCGAGGCTCTCGTTGGCAATGAAGCTGTCGATCAGCTGGTCAAGTTTAACCAGTCCCTCGCAGACTACTCCTCTAACGAAACACCTCACATAATCGACGGCATTGTCCTGACAAAATTCGACACCATCGACGACAAAGTGGGCGCCGCCATTTCCATGACGTACGTCACTGGTCAGCCCATCGTCTTTGTCGGCACCGGCCAGACCTATGCGGACCTCAAAGCGATCAATGTGAATTCCGTCGTCAACTCGTTAATGAAGTAAATTAAGTGAATCAATGGCAGAATGAAACCGCACCGTACCCATGTGAAGCAATCTATCTGATTGAAAGATCTGCTTTCAAAATGTCCACCTACCTACATACTGTGGCTCTGCTCTGCTTAATTAATCCTTATCTGTATCACTTTGTTTAGACCACTTTAAATAAAAGTCCTGCGTCCTGATTCATGTTGTATAAATATGCAAGTACTTTTTCTGAGGAAGGATCTGGGGATCGCCACAGAGGAGTTGAATGGAGAAAGGAATGGCAATAGAAACAAGTCCTGTTTATTACTGATACATTATTATTTTTAGGTAGATGTGGTAGGTATGAAGAGTTTTGGATAAGATAGTGCTGGAGGGGGAGGTGCGGGTCCTAATTGAAATCTACTTGTAAAACTCGTGCTCCTGTTCGTCCTTCTTGATGTTGTTCTTGTAGCCCTTCTCGAAGTCTTTGGCAAGAACGATGTAACGATTTTCACGCACCGCGTGCATACCCGCCTCCTGGCAGATGGCGTTTATGTCGGCACCAGAGATCTTGTCCGGTCGAGCAACGAACTCCTCCAGATCGACATCCTCGCTGAGGTTCATCTTGGAGGTGATTGTGGAGAATACCAAACGCTTCTGGCGGCGATCGGGGAGCGGGAACTCGATCTTTCGATCGAGGCGTCCGGGCCGCAGCAGAGCAGGATCCAGGGTGTCGGCGCGATTTGTGGCCATGATCACCTTCACATTGGTGGTCTGGTCAAAGCCATCCATCTGGTTTAGGAGCTCCAGCAATATGCGCTGGACCTCGCGATCGGCCCCGGTCTGGGCATCGAAACGCTTGGTTGCAATCGCGTCGATCTCATCAATGAATATAATAGCTGGAGCGTTTTCCTTGGCCAGCCGGAAGACATCGCGCACCATGCGCGGACCTTCGCCGAGGTACTTCTGCACGAATTCTGATCCGACCACACGAATAAAGGAGGCGGTAGTGTGGTGAGCCACGGCCTTAGCAAGCATGGTCTTGCCACAGCCAGGCGGTCCGTACATGAGGACACCGCGGGGGGGATCGATGCCGATCTGTTTGTACAGCTCGAAGTGGGTGAGGGGTAGCTCGACTGCCTCTCGAATCTCCTGCTTTTGCATGTCCATGCCACCAATATCGGCGTAGCTTACGTCGGGCTTCTCGTCGGGCTGTAGCATTGATATAGAACTATCCGCCTCGGGTGGCAGCACATCTACCAAGGCGTTGCTGTGCTTGTGCAGCGCCACGGAAGCCGATGGCTTTAGCAACTCACGGTCGATAGTGGACAGGATGCGAACATAGTAATTAGACCCGGTTGTGGAGCCAACAATACCAGTGTTCTGATCGACCGCCTCCAGGAATTGCCCAATCACCAGCGGAACCGACTGTATGCGCTTCACCTCCTCCTGGGCATGTAGATATTCCTTCTTTAGATTACGCTGCTCATCCTTGATGTACTCCTCCTGCACCTCTATGAACTCCAAGGTTCTTTGAAGTTTCTGAAAGAGGGTTTGGCTTAAATCGCTATATCTGGGCGAATGCGAATTTGTACGCATATTTACCTTATAACGCACATACAAATCATCAATGTCCAATTCATCCAAAGAGCTGTGCGCATCTTTCGGCTTGAAATCGCAGACTTCGTCCTGGTCCATAAATTAACAGCTTATGATATGTTCAGAATATGCTCAGAAAATATATTTACCTTCTCAGTCATAAGTACGTCTATTGTGTACGGCATATCTTTTCAGACTTTATTAATTTTAAAAATGGGAAAATGACTCGTCAAAACCAGCCTACGGCAGTGTAGGGTTGGGAGAAATATCGATAGCGCAATCGATACTACCGATGGTTGACAAATTAGCCGACCATGGATTGTTTCGCTTCTCCGTCGATAGAATCGACCTTCAAGATTGTTCATTCAGTCCAGTACTCCGACCAGAAAACTTTGTTTGCTTATTGAAAAGTAATACGTTACATATCGCTGAAGTTGAAAGATAAATGACCGCCACATCAACGTCAAAGAATGGAACAAATTATTATAGATTAATGAGATTATATTAAATTTAATTGCATTTTTAATTTGTTTAACTTATTTGATCGCCAGTATCTTCATGTTTCCAAGACACAGACCGGGCTGGGCTGTTAACAAAATGTTTTAAGTTGTTTTCCTTTTGGGACCAAGTACTGCTCCACAGGGTAGTGCAAAGGGGCGATGTCGGCGATTTGGACTCGAAACTATCCAATTTTGAATAGGAAGGATGCTTCGCGACGCCGTTTTATAACTTTGCCACGGGCGCAAATATTCCTTGGCACGGCCATGCTGCTCCACCAATCAAAGAAGTCTGCAGATGTTATTCCCAGCCATATGCAAATTCTCTGTCATATTTTCAAACTGCGGAATGTGCAAGGGGGCTGCAGATGGGTTTAATCAAAGTTGTCAGCGCTTATTTCGTTGATTGTCCTCCTCCTCCGATCATGCAAGAGCCGTCAATCCCACTAAAAGCAACATCCTGCATGGATCCAATTTGCATTCTTTGTTTTATTAACCTTTTGTTCAATTTTCACACATTTTCAAAAATGTAAACCAAACTGCCTGAGAAGTGTAACCGTACGGAAAGCGGTTTTCACCTATGGTCACTCTCTGCACTGTTTGCTAGCAAACGTGTTTTTCGATCTGAATACTGGGCTAAAACAAATGTAGATGTTTCGAGCTGCTTGAAAACTACCATCGGATTAATCGGGTTTTTTTTATCTGACTTCTGAATACTGTGAGCTTTCAAAACTTCCTTAACATGGGTGTGAAATTTGTACCAAAAGTTAAGGTGTCAACAGATATATACGTCACAAAAATTCCAGTGGCGCCAGGTTAATTACACGGCGCTTTCATCCCCGTGATGGATTTTGATTGGTTTAATTTATTTCAACCAATAATAATATTTAAAAATTTAAAATTTTGAATTAAAAAAAAAAACACAAAAAATGTAAGGGTTATATTAATTTGAAAAATAAAACCATAGAGGCACAAACGAGCGTTGGCTTAGCATTTTCCGAGACATTTCCATCAGCTTGTGACATACCTTGGCAAGGTATTTTCAGCAATTTCAAAGCTAGTTTTGGCTATTTTTTTTGGAACTATCTGGCCCCTAGCACTAACCAAATAGTATAGTAGATTGTCAATTTAAAGGAAGCGAAACGTCACCGCAGAATGTGCGTCGCGAAGTCCCAGGCCTCTGCCAACGTCGTAGCTACAAGTATTAGTGCGTGTAGAACACGCAGCTAGAAGTCCCAGCTACATTTGTATAAGTGCTTCCTTTAAATTGACAATCTACCTTACTATTTGGTTAGTGCCCCCAGGTCGCAAAACAAAGCAACTGTTCGGACATCTCGAACAAATACCAAAACAAACGATAATTCAAAAAAAATACAACGGACTTTACTGTACATCTAAATGACAAACATCTCTCCGACGCAGACGTGGACAAGTCTGAGGTGCCGATGGTCTAGCTCCTACGTACTCTACCTGAGATACGACTCAGAATACCTCAGTTCTCTTTCATTTTATTTTCGATAATGGCGGGAATATAATGTAAATAGAACTTAAATGCTAATGTTGATTAGGTGCTAGGTCCGTCAAGCACACCATCATGCTCAGCACCCAGCTGAAAATTTGAATGGAGGCCAACGTGTGTGGCAATATTTGAGGATGATTTCTATTGATAATCCGGAATACCTCCACAATATTTATCCGAAGGGCTTGTCCGAACACCTTGCGTCGTACTACATCCTGGATCTGTGTCATCTCTTCAACTTCTCCACATCCTCAACTCCTGTTGGGAACTCCTGCTCCCAATTGTCCCCATACGTGCGGGTTTACAAGCCCGTGATGGCTACATCGCAATGTTGTTGCCGCTTCTGAGGCTCAAATAATGGAGGTCGTGCAGGACGGGATATCTCTGCGAGGCGTAAATGATTGGCTTCAATCAAGTTGTTATCCAGGTTACGGATCTCCAGCATATTTAGCACCTTCGTCAGGTCGCCGAGGATCTCCATACTTCCTATCTGCTGGACTCTCAGTGACGCCACAGTCAGATGGACGGTACGGTAGTGGATGCCATCAATATTGCATAAAGCTCGATTTCCACTCTGAAATAACTCACTCTCCTGCTTTCATACAAAACTTGAATTCTTAACGGATTTCATTTTGTGAATAAACTCAAAACAATGTACCCCGAGAGCTGCAGAGCGAAATATATTGCAAATTCTATCGCAAGAAAGTTTTAGCTTTAAAAAATAATACATTTTAGGCGAAATTAAATAAATTTTCGATATGCTGGCATCTTCTCCCAATGATAGACCCACAAAATACCTCGTACCTATTTACGTGCAGAAACTATTTTGCGGTCTAAAATGGGTTTCTTTCATTGAAGCTGAAAGTTGTATTTTTCCAAAACAATATGTAAATAAAATATCATGTGTGCTCTTCAATCGAAGTAATCAAGTCCAGTCCATTTTACCACAAGCACAACTTCAAAGTAGTAGGGACGCGGCAGCAAGTAGTCCGATAGTATGATGATATTCGTAAAAAATCGTTGTTAGCGGCTGGCCGCAAAACATCGATACTATCGATGGTGCTCCCGCGGTGTTGACACCTCTAACCTACACTTCTCATAAGAAAACACATTTAACTAGATATCAAATCTGATATGTGTGCGTGCGTTCACAATATATAAATATGAGTTAAATAGTTAAATTGAATTAGTGGATAAAAAGGGCACGCACCCATCAATGGGATAGCGTTAACATATAATAAATGGATAAAAATGCTATCTGCAGCCGCCGCTGCTTTTTGTGCAAGAGAGAAAAATCGTTCTTGTTCACCACTGCCACACTCCTCAGTGACAGTATCGTCGTCCTTCTGCCATCGCCATCGCCGCCGTCGTCGTCTTCTGCCCCTGCCTTTGCCCCTGTCCGTTCCTTTGCTCTACGCACGCATCGATTTGGGATAAACGTTAGATACCACCTAACGCAGTTGTTAGAGTGGAAAAAAATAATAAGTACATAACAAATAAATCAAATGCAATGCTCTGCGATGTATTTTTTGAGAACAAATTAAATTAAAATATACGGTCCAAGTGGGCTGGACGCCATACGGAGGGAAACGAATTAAAGTGCAATACAACACTGGGGCATGGACAAAATAAAACGGAATCACACAAGCCTAAATCGAAACAAAAAAATTGAAACAGAAGGCGTCACATGCAGTTGTTTTTAAATCATAAAACGTAAACGGGTAAACACAACAAATACAAAATTATCAAATAATTATTTGTATGCAGGTTCATATTTCACCCCATGACTGTTACTGTGACTGTGTGTGGCTCAAGTACTCTTTTTCGAGTTGTTTCTGAGTGGAATGAGCATAAACGTTTGAAAGTTTGGTGTGTGTGTGTGTTGTGTCTGAGGGTGTTGTGTGTGTGTTGTGTGTTTGTGTTGTGTGTGAGTGTGTGTAGTTGTGTTGCCACTTTCCATCTTCTTCTTGGTCATCTTCTCGTAGTTGATGCTTATTTGTCAACAAACAAAAAATCTAATAAGATACTATAATTAATTTAAAATGAATGATATTGTGTTTTCTCCCTTTGCAGAAATAGTAATATAAGTTTGTGCAGCGAATTGGTTAGTGGCTTCCTAATGAAGACAATGTCCCGCTTCGGCCTGCGCCGGGGCTTTAAGTTGTCGGAGGAGCAGGTCACTGGCAAGAATCCAATTGGACCAATAGCGGCAATAAGACCGTCGCAAGCAGGTCTATCCGGACGAAAGAAACGCCAGCACAGGCATGAACCAGACGAAGAGGAAGCAGAGCAGCAACAGCAAAAGTCACTGCCACTGGAAGGGGAACAGGAACACGAAAAGGTGCCAAGGGCTCAGCAACAACCGTCTCTGATCTGTAGATTACCCCTAGAGCGTTTACCCCGTCTGGTGGAGAGGCTTCAGCTTCCCATAGAGGAGCAGCCACGGGAAAGAGACCTTGACCTTAATTTTGGCCCCGGTTCGGGGTCGGGGTCCGGCCCAAAAAAAGTCTTGTGTTTGTACTGTGATAGAAAGTTCGCCTCTGGCAAGCTGCAGGGCAAGCACGTGGAGAAGTTCCACACGGAGCGACAGGAGAGACGCTGCAGCAGTCGCTCCACCAGCAGCTCCGGGAGCTGCCATCCGAACGGAGGATTTCCAGGATGCCAGCACTGCTCAGGCAACAGGAAGCATTCGATGCTGCCACAGATCTGTCTGCCCGTCAAGCATCTGGATCAGTTGTTCTTCCATCTCATTCAGATGCACTCAGACAAGTACTTTGGCTGCCACCCGTGCCGACTGCGCTTTCAAGACGCCGACCAGCTAACCGAACACCGTCGACACCACCACCAGCTCGAGGAGTCACAATCGCCAAAGCCCGGACTGATGGGAGCCGACGAGCCGGTGCTGTTCCGCCTTGGTCTCACTCAGAACCGATTGCCCAGTCATCGCAATAGGCAACGGCGAGCAGGGGAAGACGAGCAGCCGCCCCTGGCCATGCCCCACAAGTCAAGGAGCAGCAGTCGGACGGCAGCCCAGCGACAGCACCAACAGCATATGCCGGCAACTACCATTCAGCCCGTGGGACAAGGCCATGGGCAAGCCCATCCGGATGAGTCTCCTGATTCTGTCTTCCGGCAGCCCAGCTCCTCAGCCTGTGTTGCAATCAGCTCCAGTTGTAACACCAGCAACAGCGCTAGCTCGCATGTGTTCGATGAAAACTTTTACAAGGACGTCATCCTGAATGTCCAACAGAATCTGCAGAACTATCTCGATGGACAGCTCTTCACGCCCCCCATAACGTCAGCATCAATCTCAACCTCAAGAAGCTCCTCTGGCTGTGGCTTTGACTATGGCTCCACATCTACAGCCACTGCCACAATCACATCCGATCTGGTCATGCTGCATGGTACTAGTCAAATGAGCCACGCTAGTGCCTACCCAACTCTACTGACATCGGAACAATTCGGCTCAACGGCAGAGCTTCTGCCCCCGGCAAAGTTTCGGCGCCGGCCCCACACGAAGCACAGCTGGAAGTGGAAGTGGGACTATGTGAAGAAATTCACCATCATCAACGAGGGCGGGCGGCTGGTAAAGAAACTTAAGCAGCCCACCTTCCTTGGCCTGCGCGATCTCTCAAAGCTGGATATGTGGACGCAGCTGACCATGCGCCAGAAGCATGATGTCTCTCTCGCCATCGCCCGCACCAGCAATGGTGGCGTTGGCGGTGGGGGTGCGTGCATTGATGGGGATGCTGGAAATCACATGCAAATGGAGCAGCAGCGTCTGCTCGAGCAGCTTAATCTTATTCTTGACCATCGTCTCCTACCGCACATCATCCTCGAGCAGAACGAACAGGCGATAATCAAGTGCGAGAACGAGGAGGATGCCAAGCTGGAGAACTACGGAAGTGTCCAGGGTGTCAAGGATGATCTGCTGGACCAGAACTTCGCCGACGAGAGTTTTCTCTCTCTGCTTCAGCTGCAGCCTAGCCAAGGGGCCAGCCTGGAAAGGATCAGGGAACGGGAGCAGGACCAGGACAACATGACATTGTCCTCTTTGGTGCTAAGTGGAGAATGGGCGCGACCACGTCTCTATCTGTGCATATGCTGCGGGGCCAAGTTTGACAAGCGAAAATCGCTGGAGGAGCACAAGACGTTCCGTCACTCGCACATCTATGCCACGCACTACGAGGTGGTTGGCAGGGAGCTGCTGGCGGGGAACCTGCTGCGCCATCTATTCATACCTAAACGGGCCCTGGGCCGGTTCGCGGCGGATAGCAACTGTATTCGCTGGCCGCAGCACAAGCAGGAGGAGCGTGTCCAACACGAGGAAGAGAACACCTCTTCGTCCACTTCTTCCAGGTCGTCGTTCGAGGCTTCCACACCGACGCCGACGCCCATGTCGGGTCTGGAACAGCAGCAGGCATCTCCCGCGTCCGGGACAGGGACGACCTCTTCCTCGTCTTGTTCGCTAAGCTCATCCTCTACATCCACCTCTAACTCCCATTCCCATTCTACCTCCACTTGCAACACAGCTAACACATCGTCGACGCTTTCATCTTTTTCTCCTCCGTCGAGCTGCACAAAGTGCGGACGGAAGTGCAGCGGCCTTATGGATCTCTACCGCCACATGCTGGACTGCTCTGGCGACTACATCTGGTCGCTGGCCAAGAAGCGAAAATATCGTTACTACTGCGGTACCAAGAAGCGTCGCCCCTGCTCAAAGAAGCCGCTAAGACAGTTGCCCAACCGGAAGAAGCTTGAGGACTCTCTGGATGCCGAGGGAGAGGCTGAGAACGAGAATGAGGACGATGGCGAGGAGGAGGGCGAGGGAGATGTCGAGTGCGAGGAGAGTGCCTCCAATTCATCGAAGATTAAGAACTCCCCCCGTCAGAGACCCAGTGATGGTGAGTACCAGAACCATGCAGCATTGCCCAGAAACTGATTTAACTTGATTTTTTTTCTTATCCTATTCAAGCTGAGTCCATACGCAAAATGCTGGAGAACTTGCCACCCAAGCGCGTCTGCAAGAAGATATTCCCCGTGGACAACAAGGCCAAGCGCAAGTCGAAGAACAAGTCGAAGTCTATGTCGAAACAGCAGAGGAGCACAAAGAAGATATACAATCAGCACCTCCTTCGCAACACACGGTCCTCGGTGGTGGCTGCCGCCTCCGCCCTTGCAGTGTCAGCAGGGCAACAGAAGCGCTGCCGACGCAAAAAACAGAAAATACTGCAGAAAAAGCAGAAAGTAAAGTCCGAATTGGTCGCCAAGGGAGAACGCAGATCAGAGAACAAATCCCCCCCTGCATTGTTAGTCGTTGAGTCAGAGCCGCAGGGTCAGACAGAACCGCAGGCCCATTCGCAGCCACAGACGCAGCCGGAGGTAAAGCCACAAGCCACATTCCCGGTCAATTTGAGATCTCCCGTTGAGCTTAAGCCAGCGCTGGCTGTTCCTCAAGCTGTGGATCCCGATACAGCACCAACAGGTGGAGAGCTTCCTCCACCCACAGCATCCAGCAAAGAGCTGGAGCTGGAACGGTGCACAAGACAGCGGCGAGAGCAACGGGAAGCTGCCTCGTCCACGGCCAGCAAGCCGCCGATGCTCACGCCGCCGACCACTCCTGTTCTTTCTGTTGCTGCTCCTCCTGCTCCTGCTCCTGCCACGGCCAACAAGTCCTCGCCAGTTGCTCCCAGACTCTCGGTTAGCATTCGACAGCCCAGTTCAATTGCAGGGGTGAAGCGCAGCAAGAGGATTAGTGACTGCATTGCCATGCTCACTGGGAAGCTAGAGGAAAAGATGAAGACTGAGCAGGTGACGCCAGCATCACCGCTCCCGCCACGGCCACCGCCGCCAATTCTCGAAAAAGAGGAGGAGCAAGACTGCAATATGCATACAGAGACGACGCTTCCCCCGAAAGCTGATGCAGGGAGAGAGCTACTGGAGGCCAAAACGCCCAAGCGGAAGGCTATGTCCAGGCGCATCATCAAGTTGGATGCAGCAATGGGGCCCAAGCCCGATGCAGGGCCAGTCTCCGAGCCTCTGGAAAGGCAATATGCTGAAGCTTCAGAACTAGTCGCGCCTGCACTTCCTATCCGTGTGCTTTCTACTTTCGCTCCGGCTGCTGATGTTTCCATTGTTCCCGTTGCTTCCACCCTGGTGCTTCTAGCATCCTCTGCACTTCCCGCCACTCCGGTGCGAACCCCCACCAAAGCAGCAAGCAAGCAGTTGGCAGCCCCATCCCCGACGGTGGCTGCCTTAAAGCTATATCCATCGGAACAACCACAACCACAAGCAAAACCATTGACCGCGCCGGTACCCGTGCCTGTTCCCATGCCCCTCGGACTGCAGGGGATGGGAGCATCGTTGGCAGGTCCGTGTCCGTGTCCGTTTCCGGGTTCGGTTTCAGTGCATGGTAACATGAACCTGCTGCCGAAGCTCCCCTTGTATCTTCCACACGCACAGCTCCATCCGCATGCCAATCAAAATCAAAATTCAAATCCGAACGTTAATTCCACCATGTACGTGATGGAGCCGCAGCCCCTGAACCTGACCAGCCAACGCGGATGCCTCCAGAAGCCAATACTGCCAAGCACCGAACGTGACGATTTACAGACTGGACTGCATCACGGACGATCGAGTGGAATGCCGGCCCGGAGGCAGACTATTTGCGGATTTGAGGCCCGCAACGTGCTCGGCCTGGAGATGGACATGGAGCCGCTCGACTTGTCCAAGAAGTCAGCGAGGAAATCGTCACCAGGTCCGGTTGCGGCTCCAATGAGAGTCCCCCAGGAGATGTCAATGCCAACGCCAAAGGCAATGCCGATGCCGATGCAGATTCCAATTCAAATGCCGATGCCTATGCCGCTTCCCTTGGGACCAGCTGCTGCCGTATCATCCGCTGCACTGCAAGGCCTTCCAGTAAATCTTCTAGGGCCAGGTCCAGGGCCACGTGCAGGTGCATGTGCACGTACAGGTACAGTTCATGCAACGGTTTCATTGTCTTCGCACTATTACTCCAACCTGGACCTACTCAAGATACCCCAAGTGCGCAATCCTGGGACTGGGACTACGCCGGTGACAAGAACCGGCAGTGTGGTTTCCCCATCCAATGTGAGCCTCTGTAGCGCTTCCGCTATCCCCGTACATCTGCCAAAATCAGCAGGTGGAAAGAAACGCTCGGCGGAGGCGTCGGTCGGCAAGAAGGAGAACAGCGGCAAGGGGATGCCAAAGGGATGCCTGCGCATGGATGAGGTGGTCAACAATCACATTGACGACGCCATCAATTCGGTCATATTGGCAGTCCAAGCCGGTCTGCCTGACGACGATGACAAGGAAAAGGAGAAAGAAAGGGAAAAGGAAAAGGAGAGGCAGAAGCAAACGAATTTCAATCTGCTACCAAAAGTTGTTCATCCGCCGAGGCCGATAAACTCCATCGTTGCCACAGCAGCAGTCCCAGCGACAGCCACTGCCACAGCCACTGCCACAGCCACCGCCACAGCAACAGCTGCGGTCACAGCGGCAGGCACCGACACAACCACCGCAGGTGTCATGCTATTTACCCCGATCTTGATGGGGGAAAAGATTGTGGCTAGCTCATCCGACACAGCAGTCCCACCCCAGACAACGACACCAGCGAAAACCCTGCTGACGCCAAAAAAGCGTTCCATGCGCTCGAAGACCATCGACTGTCGCTCCGCGCTGATCGCTATTGAGGAGCTCTCAGTTGACCCACGACTGCAGTGCCATCAGCTTCAGTCAAAGCCGCCAGTGAACGGAGAGGCGAAGACAGACGCGCACCTGCCTGGAGTTCATTCGATGGCTCCCGTGGCCGCAGCACAGGTACCAGCTCAGCCGCTGTCGACTGTGGTGGAACTTCCTCCAGTGGACTGTGTAAATGAACAAACGGTGGAGCTCGATATGCAGCTGCAGCCAGAGCCGGAGCTAGAGCTGCCTGCTCGGTCAGCTCCAGAACCCTTTGCGCTTGTAGAGACGCTTCCATTGTCGGCTCCTTCTGTGACTGTGTCCGTGATTTCCGTTGCGCCTGCACTGCCTCCGAGCATGGCTGTGGCTGTGGCTGTGACGCCAACCCCCACGGTCGAGACGAACTGCAGCTCGCTGCTCGAGGAGCACAGCAGCAACATGAACAACAATACCTCCTCGGGCTTCCACAGTCTGGCGCAGTCCGAACTGCCCAGTGTCCAGGATCAGTCGGTCACGGCGGCGAGCCATCTGGAAGCGACAGAAGAGCTGGGCGCGAAGGAGAAGGATCAGGGGCAGGAGGATCAGGAGCAGGAGGTAAAGCAGCGAGTGGTGGAGGAGCACGTGCCCGTCACCAAGAAGAAGCAGCGTCGCCGCAGAAAGAACGAGCTGGCAGCTATTGTGGCCGACCAACTGCTGGAGAGCTTTAAGATCGACAACGCCCGTCGAGACAACCTCAAGAAGCTGGAGAACTTGGCATACGAGAAGAGCGAGGATCTGCTGCTGACAGGCATGCTGCTTATGTCCAGCACGAAGCGGAACGCAGCCATGGCCCCCTCCTCCAACTCCACATCCTCATCAAAGCTATCCCGGAACTTTACTGTGAAAGAGGCGGCAGAGGCGACTTCGGTGCCTCCTGTCCGAGGGCGACCGAAGCGGCGACAGAGCTGTTACTACCGCAGCCGTGGGAAAGCTGCGGGCGGAAAGGCGACAAACGAGAACATCAGCATGCTCAAGTCGACATTGGAGTCCTTCTCCATTGGGATCGAAAAACAGCTACTGGCCAAGGAGGCCAAGGGGGCGATGGAGGCAGCCAAAGATACGGCAGCCCTGCCGGCAGTAACGACCGCCGGCCAGCCGTCGGCATCCTCCATATTACGGCCGAGCATTCTGAGCAGCGCCGCCAAGAAGCAAATGTACCAAAAGCGGAAGGCGGAGCTAGAACTAGAAGTGGAACTGGAGAAAGAGAGGGAGAGGACAACTGCTGCAGCGGCGGCCACCTTCAGTCGCGATCCTCGCCTAAATAAAAACATACACAAGGAGCAGCCAGAGCATGGACAGCTCTCAATCAGGTCCCCAGCACCTAGACCAAACGTGCCATCGGCGGGAGATAATGATAACGCTGAGGAGGAGGACAACTACCTCACGGAGATAGCGAAAAACGTGAACGAGAAGATCATGTCGGCCACCACCAACGAAGACTTCGAGTTTGCCCACGACAAGTTCGACCAGGGGGAGCAGGAGGCCGGCATGGATTTGGATCCAGACCAGGACAAGTTCTATCGGCCCCCCACGTCCATGAGTGTGCGCAGTGCGCCCAACCTGAACGATGAGCACTCAAACTTCGGCTCCATGTGCGACGAGAACACGAACACGGAACTCATGGACATGGACCTGGACGACGAGATGAGCGTTTACACCAGCTACTCGCAGGACCTGGGTCGCATCGGGCGTGGTCGGCGGCGCCGAAGACGTCGCAGCGTCCTTCTCACCCGGCCCAAGAAGCGCACACAGCGGAGCCACGTCGATGCCGAAAAGTACTCGTGCTCCCTGTGCGGCAAATCCTTCTTTACGGCCACTTCTCTGTCCAAACACAATATGACCCTGGCCCACGTATCCAAGCTCTCCGAACAGGAGTACATTCAGTCCCAGACGGCGCCATCGAGTCCACGCGACCTTGCGGTACAGCTGGACCTGGGGCTTGAGCTAGGGCCGGGGCAGAAGCAGGGGCTTGGCTACGGGGATAAGAAAACACAAATGAGCCAGCAAGCGACGATGACGATGACGACGACGACGACGACGACGACGACGACGACGACGACGACGACATCGACGACGACGACGACATCGACGACGACGACGACGACGACGACGAAAACAACGACAACGACAGAACAGATTCGTGCCTCGGTCCTGATGCCGCGCTCTCAAATTATCCCTCAGGTGGAGCACCAGCAGCAACATCAACATCAACAGCAACAGCCACAGCAACACCATCAGCAACAACAGCAGCAGCAGTTGAATCAGCAAGTGCATCATGTCATCACTGAGGCCAGTCTGCGGCTACACGACAACCAGCAGAGTCCGCCGGGAACTTCCGCCGCCCGCCTCAATCTGAACCCAGACGAGCGGCTCTTCTACGAATGCTGCAACATCCTCAAGAGTGCCAAGACGCCTCGCCTGTCCAGCTCCACCACAGCAGCCGCTGTTACAACTTCAGCTCAACCAACCACAAGCTCCGCGCTGGCCACGACGTCCGTGATCGTTACTGCCGGGCGCAAACAGCTGCACCCGCCTCCGCCACCTGCGTCGGCTCCGGCTCCGCCTTCGCTATCGCCTCAAGCCTCGCCCTCTCTGTCTCTTTCTCTGTCGCATCCAGCTTCACCATCGCCAGCGCCACCTTCGTCTCGGACGCCTCCTCCGCATCCGTTTCCGGCTTCGCATGGTGTAGAAAGAATGCCAGGAGAAGCTGCACCCACTGTCTGCCATCAACTAGTCATCCAGCAGCTGTTCCGCAATCCACCCGCTGCCACACCCACAACAACCCCGATGTAAGTAGCTTGCCTTTTGCTCCTTGTTGCTTCCTGTTCCTAGTGACTGACTATATGTCTCCCAGCAGAAACCACAATCGGATGTCGCCCAGCTACTCGGCCATCTCGCAGTTTTCGGCGACCACCTCGCGGTTCAAGACGAAGGCCGCCATGAAGGGCTATGAGAACGTCAATCAGCAGATGGACATGGTAAACCTACAGCTGGCTAAGACCGGGCGTGGCGTCTGCAAGCTCACTGAGCTGGCGGACATCGCCTTGGGCACTGAAAAGCCTGGCGGTGACTTCGTGCCGCATCTTTCCCAAGGGATTGTCCCAGGTACCAGTGCTCCAATAGCAGCTGCCGCGCCGTCAGCCAGCCACCAGAAGCAGCAACAACCACAACCACCTCTACCCCATCCCCATCCACATTCAGAGCCGACACAAACGCCAACGCCCACTGGTACGCATACAGGCACTAGGACAACAACGACACCAACGCCGATGCCAACGCCGACGCGGCCGGTGGAACAGCAGAGCTCGACTTCATCAAAGACGATGATGCACGCGTCCATCATCAAAGCATCCGCGGGAGTGGCCAGCTCGGCGACACTGCCGCCCGCCTGCGGTCGGATCATCATACCGGATCGTCCGTTCAAGAATATCGGACTGGAGGAGAAGGCCACCATCATGTTCCAGAAGCCGAAGACCTGCGTGAACCTGCTTCAAGAGCAGGACAACAACAGCGTTTCCACAGTCAGCTACTCGGACCGTGACGACTATGACTTTGGCACTCTGAGTTGCGACGGCGACATGGAGCCAGAGCAGGAGCCGAAACCAGGTGCGCGATGTGTGGTCAGGACGGAGGATGCAGCTCTTGTGGAGGTGCCGCCGGGCGCAGTGGAAAGGGCTGTGTCCTCGTCCAGCTCGTCGACGTCCTCACCCTCGTCGCATGACAATACCCGTAGCGGGAGCAGAAGCAGCAGCAGCTCCAGCCGAGCCACGGCCAAGACATTCGAGAACAAATCCTTAATCATGGGCCGCATCTTCAAGCACGCCAGCACCAAGGCAGCATCAGCAGTGGTAGCAACTCCTGTCCAGCAGCTCCCCAGTCCGATGGAAGGACCGACGTTGACCAAGATGAAGGCGTTGCCAAAGAACCAGGCAAACCTTGACCAGATCTTCGATGAGCTTAGAGGAGGAGGTGCGGCCAAGGCATCAGAGGTGGAGTCCCCAGTGGGTATGGCGAATTGGGATCGGGATCATCCCCAACCGCACACCCATCCGCACCATCAGAAGGAGCCCATGGCAGCGCCGGCAGTTCCGACCGTTCCAGCAGCTATGCCCGCTCCAAGTACATTGCCGCGAAGCAGGTCTAAAAAGGCCAAAACAGGCCCACCAGCTAATTCCCCCATAAACATTGTTAAGCCACCCGAAGCATCGATCTCGGCTTCGGTCTCTGCTACGGGCTCCACCCCATCACTTTCTCGGAAGCCACGAAAGGATCTGAGCAAGCTGCAGTCGGAGCTGGGAATGAGCCCGGAGGAGATCGAGCAGCTGATCGATGAGGGGCAGCGCAAGTCGAAGCGCCGCTGCGCAACCAACCGTCCCAAGAAGCTGGTGGAGACGTGGAGCTCTGACGAGTACGAGGAGTTCCTGTCCACCAAGGACATCATAGCCCTCATCGAGGAAAAGGAACAGCAGGAGCAGCGTCGCAAACGCAAAACCAGCGAAGCAAACGCCAACCATCTACAGCCAATTTGGTCGCCAGCGGCATCCAAAAAGACCCCAACGCCCTCTGTGATTGCCCGGCGGAAGAAAAGCGCCACAAAGAAGAAACCGCCGGTGCCTGTGCCGGTGCCGGTGTCAATGCCAGTGCCAGTACTGAATCGTCCAAAGACGGCGACTACAGCTAGGGCACGGCAGCGAGCCAACCCGAATCCTCGGTCCGACCCTGCACCAGAGCCGCCTCCAAAATCTAAATCAAAATCCAAATCGAAAGCTCCCACCAAGGTTAAGACTCCAACAGCGAAGTCAGCTGGCACCAGTAAAAGACATGGCAACGATATAGAGAGCGAGAGGGATATGTTGGTGGAGTCCAAAACAGAGACCTCGGCTAGGACGCGTAGCTCCAGACAGCAGACCAAGTACAGGCCACCGCCACCGGCGGGAGCCCTCGAAGTTCCTTTAGGGGAAGACGCATCTCAGCGGCAGCCGAAGTCGCAGGCGCAACCCTTCACAATGTCACCTACTCAGCGGACTAAGTCGCGCAGCAGCAGCTATAGTATAGCACCACCTCCTCCTCCTCCTCCTGCTGTGCCGGGAGCCAGAAGTAGTTCCTCCTCCACCGCCACAACCAATAGCAACAACAACAACAACAACAATAGCATCAGCAGCAACAAGAATCTGAAGACGAAGCGGAAATCACAGACGAACAGACAGTCGCCACCAAGACGCAAGCGACCAGCGAGCGAGAAGCAATTATACTACTGGAGCAGCTCCAGCGACGACGAGTTCGGTCGTGTGAAGGCCGATGGTGAGCCAGATGCAGCGGTACTGAGGGAACAACAAAAGCAGGGGCGACAGAATCCAGAGCCGCTGGCGGGGAAGCATTTTGAAGAGAGCGAGCAATACCAGAAGCACGGGTGGATAGTGGGCGACTCGCACAAGAAGCTGGTCAAGCTGCTGGCCATAGCCAAGGGCAGTAAAAAGGTCGAAAACTGCGGTGTGAAGCGTCGCACGCCCAAGCGCAAATGCTAGAAGCTAAAGCGCAAACACAAGCGGGAGCGGCTCCCATACTGCCATTATGTCGTCGTTCATCGCAGAACATCACCATCTCCTCTCCCTTCTCTTTTTGGCAGGACCTCCTCTGTAACTGTATGCGGGGTATATACAAAATATTTTTTCTTTATTTTAAACATCTAAGCGTTACATAATTTAGGTTTTTTTTTATTAAATGTATTTATAATTAATAAAACAAAGAAAAAGCGAACAAGCAACATATTTGAGCACAACATCCCAGTCGGACTTTGTTGTTTCCAAACAGTACTTCTGTATCGCTCCCTTTTCCACAAAGCATGCGTTCTTTATTCGTTACGTTCTCGCTTCAAGTTTACAGGGGGTGAAACACGCGGGAATCAGACCTTTTGTATACCCGGTACTCAAAGAGTAAATAGGGTATATTGCATTTGTGCGAAGAACGGTTGTATGTAACGAACAGAAGGAAATGTTTCCGACCCCAGAAAGTATATATATTCTTGATCAGCATCAATAGCCGAGTTGATAGAGCCATTTCTGTCTGTCCGTCCGTCTTGTTGAGCGCCTAGTACTCAGATACTATAAAAGCTAGAGCCCCCAAATGTTGCATCCAGACTTCTGTATGCTCACACTTTTACAAGTGTATTTCAAAAATGAGCCACGCCCCCTTCCGCCCCCGCAAAAGGGCGAAAACATCCCAAACCTACAATTTTGAAGATAAAAGAAAACATTCCGTAGGGAACGACCATATCTATCAGATCACCATTTGGGATCCGATTGGATCATTATTATGGCCACAATGAAGATATTAATTTGCAGTGGCTAAACCCACCCCGTCCCGCAGCTTATATTTCTTTTTTGCATATTCTCTCATTCACACTCTGCTTCGCGCAGTGTGACACGTATCTGCCTCTGCCTCTGCCGCGAGTCTGCAGTGTGTGGGTCCTGGGAAGGGGGGCGAGCTAAAGAAGCGTGTTGGTGTGAGAAGTGTTGTAGATGTAGATGACAGATGAAGAAAAAATGTTAAATTTGACAAAACACCGTTAAGGTGCAGATGTAGTACTAGTGCCGGGTATAAAATTTGCGACGCGTAAGAAGCGTCTCACACGTTCCGTCTCGTTTTTTTTCGATTTTTACATTTTAAATTTTTTTACATCTACATCTAAGCAAATTTTTACGCCAACACACTCTTTTAGCTAGCTCCCCGGCCCTAAAGCCGCACACTGCGCGAAGGACGTTTCCATCGATTTCCCCTTGGTATCAGCTTGCTGGTTGGTTGACAGCAGTCCCCCTAACTGGTTCCAGATGTGTATATCCAACAGCTTTTCCAGTGTTTAAGTAGAAAAGAGTTACGGATTATCGGTCTTTAATCCTTGGGGTTCATATGGCTGCACTTTCCTTTGGGAGTGTCAATCCTTTTCCATTGGATTGGGATATAGCCTGTGTTGAAAGATGCCGTATATATTGTGGAGAGCCATGGGGTGATTGCTTCTTTGGTCATTTGCAGCAAGGCTGGGAATGTTCCGTCCAGTCCAGGCGCTTTCATGGCCGTAAAGGAATCTATGGCCCCATGAATTCTCCGAGAGGTTGTAAGATCCGTGGGGGTTGTTGTACCTCAGTTGTTATGTCGTGATGGTTTTCGAAATTAGTGACCTCGGTGCATGTTGGGAAGTGAGTTTCCGTTAGTGCTGTCAGGGCTTCTGCGTTGCCCTCTGTTCACTGTCCGTTGTCTAGCTTGAGGTGGCTCTGTAAGGTAGGCTTTGAAAGCAGCTTCCGGAGTCTCGCTGTTTCAGGCACTCTCTCGTCGATATTGGAGCAGAAGTTCCCCCACGAGTTACGTCTTGCCTTACGTATTTTCTTCTTGTATTCCCTGAGTAGGGTTATGCATTCCTCGTCGATAATCTCTTCGTTCGCTTGTCTTGCGAGCTTGAAGAATTCCTTGAGGTTATTCCTTGGATAGTGTCTCTAGGGACGTATCTATGCCTTCCGCTGATTTCACTGGGCCCGGACTCGCAAGCTTCAAAGTAACCTACGACCTACGTCCTACGAAGGTGTGCTCCTCCCCCACGTTTGATACCTACGTACTTCACTTTTTTGTGTATAGGTGCATCAATTCGGCGTCCTTTAAGTCATTGCTCATTATGGAGAGTCGGGTGAGCTAAAATTGGTGGAAAAACAAACATAATTAAAATCTTTCAGAAAATGTTTGATGTGTCGACAATTGTCATCGAATGGAGATAATAATAATAAACGCAGGGCCAAATATAGAACAGGGACACCAACTAAAATGGCTAGTTTTCATACAGGTAAAATAAAAATATAACGAGGAACGTTGTGAGCCGTTTCTGTTTTCGCGCCTCTACTTTAACTCGTTTCGCCTCTACTTTTACACGTTTAGCTTTGTGGGGTCGTGGCGTAATTTTGAAACAAACCCTTCAGTTTGATAACGTAGGAGCCTGCACACAAAATTTGTTTGATCTAGCTAATATAGTTTTGGGAACTAGCTGTCAAACAATCCAGACGGGTCCATAGGCAGATAATGGCTATATCGACTCGTCTACAGATGCTGATTAAGAATATATACAGTTTAGGGGGTGGGAAAAACTTCCTTATGGGAATTACACACATGCACATCCAACGGACACCACAAACCCTACAAATAAAATGTATTGTTATGAAATGAGTCGAAACATTCCAAATTTGGAGTTATTTTGAACTGGGCTGGAGATTTGATGGAATATGCCGATGGCTGCGACGCTGATTTAAATTGACCGAACAAAGTGCGAATGCCGTATTTCACTGAATTAATTCATTTTCCTGTCCTTGGAGAGATCTCGTAGTTATATACATATCGGCGAACCTCAGCCGGGAAGAAAGCCACGAAAATTCCAATAATTCATATACAGCTAGTGAAGTCATAAGCACACCAAACGCACACCCAGAAATCTGCATGCCAGTTTTAAACCCTTAGGATTTCCTCAATGTAATCATTTTGCTTTATTTTAAATTTTACAACTAACGGTATCTTTACATATATAACATGTAAAAAATAGAATTAAGGAATAGTTAAAAAAACGTGTAGCGAGCCAGCATCCAGCCGTTTGATGTGTCTCCTATGTTTGCCAAAAGGTAAATGCAAAGCAAAACTAAATTCCATCATGGAAGAGAATGTGTGTGTGAATGAAAATAGCTGGATCCACAGGCGTAAAGGATAATGGGGATTCTCGCTGCGACTACTGGTGTGTTAGAGTTTTAGACCCGGCTCGCTTCTTCTCTGCTGACGTCCTGCATCATGACTCAAAATATAGGCTTACATCATGCCACCCATGCCGCCCATTCCTCCCATGCCGCCCATTCCACCCATGCCGGGCATTCCTGGGGCAGCATCGTCCTTGGGAATCTCAGTCACAACTGCCTCGGCTGTGGTCAGTAAAGAGGCAACACCGGAGGCATCCGTGATGGCCGTGCGCACCACCTTCGTGGGGTCAATGATTCCCTTCTCAATTAGGTTGCCGTATTCACCCTTCAGGGCATCGTAGCCATAATCTCCAGACTGAGTTTCTACCTTTGCCACGACCATGGCTCCATCAACGCCGGCATTCTTGGCAATAGTCATGCAGGGCATGCGCAGGGCTCGGCGCACGATGTCCACTCCAAGGCTCTGAAGAAGATTAATGATGATATAAATTAATTGAAGCTTAATTGATTGAAAAGCATCCTATTACCTGATCGGCATTCTGAACGGCTACACTGTCCAGTTTCTCGATGCAGCGGAGCAGGGCGGTGCCACCACCGGGAACGATTCCTTCTTCGACAGCTGCGCGAGTGGCATTTAGGGCATCGTGTACTCGGTCTTTTTTCTCGTTGACCTCAACCTCGCTGGAGCCGCCAACGCGAAGCAGAGCAACGCCGGAGGCTAGGCGAGCCAGGCGTTCCTGAAGCTTCTCCTTCTCATATTCGGAGGTGGTATCGCCAATTTGGTCCTTGAGCTGATCAACGCGTCGTTGGACGTCCTCCTTCTTACCCTTGCCCTTCAGCAGCAATGTGTCGTCCTTGGTAATGACCACCTCCCCTACCTGCCCAAGATCGCTGATCTTGACATCCTCCAGCTTGACGAGGTCAGCATCATCGCCAAAGACAATGCCACCAGAGGCGATTGCCATGTCTGTTAGGGTGGACTTGCGGTTGTCGCCGAAGCCGGGGGCCTTGACGGCGGCCACCTGGAGACCGATCTTCAGGCGATTCACAACCAGAGTGCTCAGGGCTTCGCCGTCGATGTCTTCGGCAATGATCACCAAGGGCTTGCGCTGCGTGTTCGCCAGCTCCAGTGCAGGAATAATGCTCTGGACCGAGGAGATCTTTTTCTCGGAAAGAAGCAGGAGAGCATCTTGAAACTCAACCTTGGCTCCCTTCGAAGAATTGATGAAGTAGGGCGAGATGTAGCCACGGTCGAACTTCATACCCTCAATCACCTCCAGCTCATCTGTGAGGGTCTTGCCGTCCTTGACTGTGATGACACCATCGCGTCCGACTCTCTTCATGGCCTCGCTGATCAAATTGCCAATGGCCTGGTCTCCATTGGCTGAGATGGTGGCAACTTGCGCGATCTCTTCGGGAGTCTTTACAGGGCGCGACATACTCTTGAGGTTATCCTTGACGGTTTCTACCGCCAGCATTACGCCGCGACGAATCTCAACGGGATTGGCGCCCTTGGATATCTTCTCAAAGCCCTCTTTGGCAATGGCTCTAGCTAGAACTGTGGCAGTAGTTGTACCGTCGCCGGCCTCCTCGTTCGTGTTGTTGGCCACATCCTGGACTAGCTTAGCACCAATGTTCTGAAATTTGTCCTTCAGTTCGATGGACTTGGCCACAGTTACACCGTCTTTGGTAATCTTGGGTGATCCCCACGACTGTTCGATGATTACATTGCGACCTTTCGGTCCCATGGTCACTGCCACCGCATCGGCCAGCACATCTACACCCTGCAGCATCATGGCGCGCACCTCGGCGCCAAACTTCACGTCCTTCGCGTAGCCCCGCATCGCCAGCTGGCGGCTGATGGAGGTTCTTGCAAGTGCAACAGGTAAGCGGAACATCTATGTAGAGAGATCAATGAAGGATGAGAATCAAGAATCAACTAAAAACCAACAAGAAGAACAAGCACGTGCACGTGGTGCCCGCAAACTTTGTGTGGCTAATTTAATATATTTCAGTACTTGATAAGCGTACCAAACAAACATCTTTAAAATGTTGTTAGTCTAATTGGAGCGGAGAAGAGTCGTAATTCCAAGGCATAATGCAAACTTAATTTCAATTTAAAAAACAACAACAAATTTGAGTTCATCGCTGATTTCTCTCAAGGGTGCGGGCTGTTAGCATATGTAGGCAAGACCTTCGATAGCAATTGTTCGAGGCCAACACTAACAGAAGCATCACCGAGCATTCCAGAAGAAATCGTTTATGTAACCCATGTAACCGAGTAGCGACCCTATTACGAAACACTAAAATAAGATGAAAGGAGGCGAAGCCATTGACCGGCCTCCCCAGTTGCCACATGAAATTCGCTGTGACATACATATGTGAAATTGTGTTGATATACCGGCGATTAGGGGAAAACCATGTGCCCCGGCTCTTGAACATTTCTCTTCAGTGTAAAATTTGTTCGACATGTGCGAGGAGTAGCTTTTTGGAGTACCATTCATATTTTATGTTAAACGGGGCACAATTTTCGAAAATATACCAATGAAGTCTTAAAAACATGAGTTGCAGAGCCTTTGCCTAGATTGTTCCATATTATATAACAGGTTCGCGCCAACACGCTCAGAGATATATTAAAACTCAGCGAAATCTGCGCGCAAATACACCAGAACACTCAAATGACGTTTTCACTTAAAGCTATTTATTTTTACTTACTTTTAATAGAATTAGCAAGGTATTTAAACAGAAGACTAAACTCAATTCAAATTATCTGACGCAAACGCTACGAATGTGCCGACACGTTCTGGTTGGAAAATCATCGGTAGTTGTCACCATCGTTAGAGTCCACTATCGAGCCACCGATAGTATCAATACTATTGGAACATTTTAGACAGCATTAAGGCCTAGTACTCAGACCCGAAAACACGTTTGCTGCCAAAAGCCTAGTGCTCAGATCGAAGAAAGGGGCCGCTAGAAAAATCAGGGACTTTCTAGCGGCTTTACGCCAGGCAGCAGTCAGATCGACAAAAAAAAGGCCGAACAAATCTAGAACGTCAGGCGATAGTATTTTGTGGTATCGATAGTATTTGGGTGGTATTCGTTGGTATGTTGCCAGCAGCTCGACAAATATAGATTTGTTTTATATTTAGAGGGGTACCTAGCAATCAGAGAGTAAAGTCTCAATCAAATGGAGGCAACAATGCCGCTGAAGTTTAAAGATAAAAGACCAACGTACTTCTAAACGAGCTTAGGTCATCACACGGCATCAAACGGCAAAGAAAGAAAACAATTATTATCGATTAATGAGATTATATTGAATGTGTGTGCATTTTAAACACAGATGCCTGATAAGTGTTTGAAATGCGTGGAATACGGGTTTCACCTCTGGTCACACTCTGCTGCTATCAAAATATGTTGCACAGTTTGCTAGCAAGCGTGTTTTTCGATCTGAGTACTAGCACTAAGCAAACAACACATAGAGGCTGCAAATTGAATAAAAACTGGCTGCATAATCAGTATAGTATAGTATAGTATAGTATAGTATAGTATCAGTATTGATGCCAATGCCTTCGGCTGAAAGAGTTTGGCGTTTGGCTCTCTTGAGCATTGAACCACTAAGCAAACAACATGTAGAGTGGTCAAAGTGACCTAAAACTGGCTACCTAATCAGTATAGGGGATTGACTCCCACATGGTAAAATTACTAACAAGGTGACGTCGTCAGCTGAGTGGAGGATCACCAGCTTATTCACAACGCTCTCTCAGCTTGCAGAGAGGCAAGCGCTAGCAAGAGATAGCAAACGTTTATTAGTAATTTACCATGATTTCACCATGAGCTGGTGTTCCTGGTCATGGTAGAATTACTAACAAGGTGACGTCGTCAGTTGAGTGGAGGAGCACCAGCTTATTCCCCAATCTCTCTCAGCTCTCAGAGAAGCAAGCGCTAGAGAGAGATAGCAAACGTTTATTAGTAATTTCACCATGATTTCACCATGAGCTGGTGTTCCTGGTGAGAGGGCACTGTGGCGAATCCGTCACCTAGTTACTAATTTCACCATGTTCCTGGTGAGAGGGCACTGTGGTGAATCCGTCACCTTGTTGCTCACACACTTCAGCTTGCAGTTAAGGATTTCCTTAAAATTGGTGCAAGTGATGCTCTTTTTCAGAAGGCTCGCAAGCTGGTTAAAGCTCTGCGGACATCAAACTACAGATATGTAAAGGTTAAAGACTTCCAGTTTCCTTCACGACGAACGCTAACGTAATTTTTTTTTATTTTTAAAGGCTTATAATTTCAAATGAAGGCTTACGTCAGCCCCTTCTTGACTTCAGCCATCTATTTGGATCCCAGGATGCGAAGGGGTTTGCTTAAAAATCCATTAAAAATTTTACTAACGAAGAACCATTTGACTACACTTTACAGGCAAATAAATGCAATTGCAAACAAAGTAAGTAACTTAAAGAATGAAGAATGCAATTGTTTTCGTAATTATTTTAATCTATGTTTACACTGTTAATTGCAGGACCATCTATTACCAGCTATAAGCTTAGATTCGCCACAGCCCACTGCGCATGAATTTGACCAGCCTTCCACAAGCCAATTTTCGAGCGCGTCACAGAGTACTTGCTCCTTGCTCAATGATTTCCTCAATTCTATTTAGGTTTCTTCAGGCAATGAGGAGTCAGATGAAGAGGAGGAACGTGAAGTTCAGCTTGCCATTAATGAAATACAAAATTATTGTCCGAAGCCAATTGACATAAATGCCAATATTATGGATTATTGGGAAGAAAAGAAATACATATATCCCCGCTTATATGAATTGGCCTAAGGTCATACATTGTGTTCCCTGAAACTGAACTGAAACTTATACGATCAGACTTGCGCTGCAATTTGTCCGCAAGTTCTATAAAACAACTTATGTTTTTAAAACTAAACAAATATTGAATAAATTCACCATTTCGTTATAATTCCCATTTCTTTCTTTTGTAGTGGGTGTTTGGGATTATTGGGATATGGTTTTATGGGTTTTTTTTTGCAAAGTAATGCACCGCATGGTACTGCAACATATTACGAAAGCTCAAAACTAAATATAAAGGAAAATAGTGAGATCCTTAAAATTCGTCCTTGAGGGACAAGCGATGTATCACATGAAAGGTGTTTTCTCAAGGATCAGGAATATACATACATTCATGATAACAAACCACTCAGTTCAAAGGACAATCAATTTAACTTTTATTTTTAACTTTTAAAGTAAAAGTTACGGAATAACTCTTATTTTCAACGATTATAATAAAAATACCTCTTAATTCTGATTTTTATTGAAAAAATTAAAAATGAGTATTATTCGTAACTTTCATATAAAAAAGTTTAAAATAATTCTCAGATTGCAATTTTTACTTTAAAAGTTATAATAGTTACGGTCTCTGATTAACATTACAGCGGAATCTCGCCAACCACTTTTTTCCTGGGGTGACTATAATTTGTGAAAAGATCTACATTCTGTACTAAATAAACCAATAACGAGAAGGGACGTGTGAGACGCTTCTTACGCGTCACAACTTTTATACCCGGCATCATATTGAAATACACTGGTTTCAGTGTGAGCATAGAGCAGTCTGGAGTCAAAATTTCGTGGCTCTAGCTTTTATAGTCTCTGAGAACTAGCCGACAAACAAGACGGACAGACGGACAGACGGACGGACGGACAGACGGACAGACAGATAGACAGACATACCTCTATCGACTCGGCTATTGATGCTGATCAAGAATATATATACTTT
The DNA here is from genome assembly GCF_900245975.1 of Drosophila guanche. Taxonomy (NCBI): domain Eukaryota; kingdom Metazoa; phylum Arthropoda; class Insecta; order Diptera; family Drosophilidae; genus Drosophila; species Drosophila guanche. Next base: position 56,006 of record NW_022995777.1, read on the forward strand.
ATGGGGTCGGAAACGCTTCCTTCTGTGCGTTACATACAACAGTTATTCACACAAATACAATGTGATACAAATATTTACTCTTTGAGTACCGGGTATAAAAATAGCTCCGCCAGCCATATTTTAACACAATACAAATTTGATTTATAAATACTTCATCAATTTAACTTAAAGATTTAAAGATATCGGCTCGATTTATAGATGAACGTATTAAATTGTTTTCACTCTTTAACTTACATTTTTACCCGGTACTCGAAAAGTAAATAGGGCATATTGTATTTTTCGACGCTAAATGAAGGCAAAAACGCAGCCGAAGTGGAAAGAAAAATTACTACACGATTGATCCGATTAGGCGAAGTCATGCCTCTGACGTTACGTCTTCCGGCTGGAAGGAAAGAAAGAGACGGAAATTCTTAGAATTCATCAGACTGGACCAGGTATCAATTTAATGAAAATTTTAAAACTACATTTGTTTAAGCCCGTACGACTCAAGTATTCATAAAATTGATTTTCTGCTCTATGCCTATTATGATAGGTCCAACTGCAAGCATGTAGTCTATCAGGGAATCCAAGTCAAACGGCCCCATCCTGTGGAAACAAATATTTGATTCAGAATACACTAGTATGCGAAGATGCATTACTCAAGATGCCCAGCATTGTCGCTAATTAAGCTGAACCCGTTTTTGCCATTGGCCAGGTATTCCATGACCACTATACGATACGTCTTGGCTATTTTGAGGGGCCTGTAACCGGGAACTTCGCAGTTGGAGCATAGCGCGCGCACACTAACGACACGCTGACCAGAGGCAGCCGTTAAGTTGTAGTCTACGCGGATTCCTGACACCTGTAGGAAGCGGGACGACCTCGCCGTCGACGAGCTGGCATTCATCGACGCCACACTGTCCTCCAACAGATCCCAAAGATGCTGGCCTCGTAGAGTCAGGGAAACCAGGCGATTTTCCCATGGGCACATGGCAACCAGCTGCTTGTATGTTATGTCTGTTGGGTGATTCAAGTGGACTCAAAGAAATTGTCGGTGCTATTCGTGTGAAAAACTTCAAACTTACTACCAGCTGGAATGGGAACCCGGAAGTTTCCTTGCGTTGTTAAGGCAATGGTCACATTGCTCCAATTAGTGCTGAAAGCGTTTGCATCCCTAAGAAACTAAAGATATTTTTAATGGTGAATTTCTGAATTCTCGATAGCGAATGGACGACTCACTGCATGCAGCATGGCGTCTGTGTAGAGATTGCCCAGGTTGCATTCCCCCATCGAGCACTCTTTTTGCTGAAGATACACTCGGCTCTGTCCCACAATTCTATTGGATGCGACTTCCAGCTTGGCTTGACAGGGCCGCAGGGACTGCAAGACCGCATAATCTTGAAATCAAGCCAAATTATTTCATATCATATGGAAGCTTTTGTTATGGAGTTTCAGTATTAAGATAAAGGTATTCAGAATTTCAAGAATAATAAACAATTTGATTTTTAATTTTTCGGACAAAAAGAAATTTATTGGAATAAGTCAAACAATACAAATTCATTCTGGGATCGAAAATAATCAGTTAAGCGCAGTGATGCGTCCCTCGAGTCCTACGTAAATGGGGTCTATGTGGGCCGTGTAAGAGATCAAAGCATCCACGTCCGTTACGCCCCGCCTGGAGTCAAAGAGTAAATTAATTTATTAAACCAGTGTAATTGGGTAGGGATTCAGGGAGGAGAGGATCGGACGTACTGGATGTCTGTGCCCTCTGCTAGCATGATGTAGCCATCACCGCCCTGTTGAAGAAAGTCCGGCGAGGTAACTCGGTAGAGCCTGTACGGATCTAGGGGCTCGTATACGGGGGTTTCGCAGTCAGCACAGCGAACATAGACGGAAACGATACGCGAATAGACAGGCTTGGTGTAGTCGTACTTGACTTTAATGCCCGAGAACTGTAAGTTAATGTAAGAGCTGGCCACCCCGTTCTCTAGGTCGATCTTGCTCACCGCATGCTCTAAGGCTGCGACGAGGCTGCTGCCAGGAAGATTGTAGGCCACTAGCGTGTTCTCGAATGGGGACATGCTTACCATGTGCGCGTAGGTGAGATCTGTATGGAGGAAGTGCAGTCAACGTCAACTGACGATCAGTGGATACGCCATCTTAATGTACTTACTGCCCCGGGGGAGCTTCACACGCAGACCACCAATGTTCATTAGGCCTGCGGAGACGTTTGTCCAGGCCTTCTGATCGAAGGGCGAGAGTCCGATGAACTAAAAGGTATGAGAGCGAGGTGTAATGCAAGGACGGCACTGGTAAGAGAGCTCAACTTACGGAATGCACCATGGCATCGCAGAAAAAGCTTCCTAGGTTGCACTCGCCGGCACCACAGTCATCCTTAGTCAGATCTACTTTGGTGGTGCCAATAACGACCTTACCCTGCCTATCGATGACCTCTTTCCAAGGTTTAATAACATCAAGAACGGCCTCATCTACGAGGAACACAAAGCACAACGCACGGAAGAATTAGCCGAGGATCAGTCCCGGACTCTTGCGGAGAGCCATTTCGCTATACAGCCCCAGCCTTAGCACCATACTCACCTTCGGGTACGTCTGCTCCCATGTAAATCGGGGCACCCTCGAAATCCAGAACGTCGCCGTTGTCATCAAAGTAGACAGTCAGATTGCCCACGTATCTGGCGTAGGCCGATGCCTGGACGATGAGCACACGGTGTCCGGAGCTGTGGGTGACTTCGGTGGGATAGTCGCCCGCTGGCTTGTGTGGACCTGGCGGGTCGCCAGTGTACAGGAAGGTGTGCGAGTGGGAACCGACAACTAAGTCGATCCAGTCACCTGCGTTGGCTGCGATCTCCTTGTCTACGTCGAAGCCGCAATGCGAGATTACGATAATTATGTTGGCCCCCTGGGCCTTTAGTTGCTGTGCCTCCTCGCGAATGGCGTCGCTCTCGTTGCGGAAAATCAATTTTCCTGTGTTGGCCAGGTCCTATATGAGAGAAGAAATCAATCGTGGTCGCCAAAAGATAACAAGTGGATCTACTATTTACGTATGTGGTCTCCAGTATAACGCCAATCAGTCCAATCTTGCGACCACCCCGCTCTATGATCATCGAACTGTTGTACAAACTCTCCATGGTGGGCTCGTGTGTACAGTCCATGTTAGCCACTAGCATGTTTGTGTCAATGGTCTCTAGGAAGGGAACAACGCCCTCGACACCGTTGTCGAACTCGTGGTTACCTAGCGTCTAAAATGAAAACATCATTGATAACATTAGCCAACAGCAGAAAAACGCTTTTGGCATAGCCCAAAGGGCTACCGCCAAAGGACGGTGTCTCCTCCAATTTTTCCTAATATCTTATCAGTTATCATACCCGGTACTCGAAGAGTAAATAGGAAAAAATGCAATACACCGAAGGAAGTGTTTCCGACACCACAAAGTACATACATATATCCTTGATCAGCATCAATAACCGAGTCAGTATAGTATATGTCAGGCTGTTAGTCTGTCCCTCTTGTTTGACGCCTAGTTCTCAGAGACTATAAGAGCTTAGACTTGTGTGAAGACTCATGTGATATCACACTGAATCAAGTTTGTTTCAAATTTTCGTCTCGCTCCTTTCCGCTCCACACAGGTCGAAAAACTGTTGTATCCGCAAAGAAATAAAAATATCAATACGTAGGGAATGACCATATCTATCAGGTCACCAAATTGAGATTCGATTGCATCATTATTGTAGCCAGAATGAAGAAATTAATGTGCAGTGGCTAACCCCACCACGCCAATTCTCTTTTAGGTTATCTTTCGTCTCTGAAATGCTACTTGGATTTGTCAATGCCTCGGCCACCGCTAAAGTCTTTGGAGCGGCACAGTGGGGACTCATTCGAAAATAAGCACAAATCGAAAAGTTTTACGAGCATTGGATATAATTACATTTAATTATTCACACAGTGTACGCTGAATACTCTAATGGAAAATATTTGGAAGCCAAGTCATTTGCCGTTATTCATTATTTGTATAATATTTAGATGTTTATAAACGTTTATCCCTTTCGTCCTAAATGTATTTAAGAAATATATGAGCATAGAGAGGATACACAAAATCAATGTTTTGTTTTTTGGGGCAAGCTTCATAAAGTCTTAAGTTTGAAGGAAGGGTATGTGAGCTCAGAAGCAACACAAAATTACAAACGTCTCAAGCGCTAAAAATGAAAACGCATATGAAGTCGAGAATAGATACACGAATTGCCATCATGTATGTACATTTGTCACTGCACACATGAAATTACGAATCAGACTTGTAAAACAAAACTTTGTTTTTGCGAGAGTCGCTTTGCGTTAAATGCTCAAGAGAGCTACATGCAAAACAATCCCCTAAACTGATTATGCATCCAGTTTTTAGTCGATTTGCAGCCTCTATGTGTTGTTTGCTTTGATTTTGAGAATGGCGCATTTGCGTCAGAAACATCAAGAAACTATAAGGAGGTCTCGTCGGAAATACTAAGAAATTCGGGCGAGTGAAAAGTGCGAGTGAAAGGGCTCTCGCTGTTAGTGTGAGGGCAACGACAATGGAGTGTGCTGATTAATCATTTGAAAGCAATGTGAAAAAACATAATAATTGTTACAAATGTTTTATGAATGGTTAGCTTCATGATAGTAGTCAGTGTTTTGAAAGAATAAACATCGCGTCCGGTACCGATCATTTACATCTGATTCATTTCTGCGTCTAGCATTCCAGTACGAGCCCGATATTGAATACTATGCTCTTTCAAAAGTGGTAATTAGTGCTATGGACAAGAAATGTCCGCATTTTCATGCTCTGAAATTCAACGAGAAGGGACGTGTGAGACGCTTTTTACGCTTCACAACTTTTATACCCGGCACTCAGTATCTGCACCTTAGCGGTGTTTTGTCAAATTTAACATTTTTTCCTCATCTGTCATCTACATCTACAACACTTCTCACACCAACACGCTTCTTTAGCTCGCTCTCCTTCCCAGGACCCACACACTGCAGACTCGCGGCAGAAGCAGAGACAGAGACGTGTCACACTGCGCGAAGCAGAGTGTGAATGAGTGAATGTTCAAAAAACAAATAACAGCTGCGGGACGGGGTGGGTTTAGCCACTGCAAATTAATTTCTTCATTGTGGCTATAATAATGATCCAATCGGATCTTAATTTGGTGATCTGATAGATATGGATACGGAATGGCATTTTTAGTTTTCTTTTATCTTTAAAATTGTAGAGTGGAAGGGGTCGGGGCTCATTTTTTGAAATACACTTGTAACAGTGTGAGCATACAGAAGTCTGGATGCAAAATTTGGTGGCTCTAGCTCTTATAGTCTCTGAGTACTAGGCGCTCATCAGGACGGACAGACAGACATGGCTCTATCGACTCGGCTATTGATACTGATCAAGAATATATATACTTCATGGGGTNAAGAAGGTCTTAAACAAAAAGGAAGGAAACCAAAAAAAATTGGGTTGTTGGCTAGTGTAGTTTTCGTTTTAGTTTCTCCATGTAGGAAACTGCATGGAATGCATGGCATGCACAAGTTACAATAGCAGCAAAAGCAACAAAAGCTCTGGCGCTTGTGCATAAGCTCTTATGCCCAGGTCGGTTCGTCTAGCGGGAAGAACGCACCAAAAGGGAACAACAAAAATTGATCTTTCATCACTCACAATTTGCTATGCATTAATGTATGCTTGCACACAACTTTTATACCCGGCACTCAGTACTACATCTGCACCTTAGCGGTGTTTTGTCAAATTTTACTATTTTCTTCATCTGTCATCTACATCTACAACACTTCTCACACCAACACGCTCCTTTAGCTCGTCCCCTTCCGTAGACCCAAACACTGCAGACTCGTGGCCGCACACAGCAGAAGCAGAGTGTGAATGAGAGAATGTGCAAAAAAGAAATATAAGCTGCGGGACGGGGTGGGTTTAGCCACTGCAAATTAATTTCTTCATTGTGGCTATAATAATGATCCAATCGGATCTTAATTTGGTGATCTGATAGATATGGATACGGAATGGCATTTTTAGTTTTCTTTTATCTTTAAAATTGTAGAGTGGAAGGGGTCGGGGCTCATTTTTTGAAATACACTTGTAACAGTGTGAGCATACAGAAGTCTGGATGCAAAATTTGGTGGCTCTAGCTCTTATAGTCTCTGAGTACTAGGCGCTCATCAGGACGGACAGACAGACATGGCTCTATCGACTCGGCTATTGATACTGATCAAGAATATATATACTTCATGGGGTCGGGTTACTTTATGGGGTAACATGCATTCACTTTGTGCACAAATACAATATACCCTATTTACTCTTTATGTGGCAAAACAACGTTTGCCGTGTCCGTCTTGTTTACTTATATATTTATAAAGCTGAAATGGCGCCCTGTGCTGCGGGACTGAGGCTCGAGGGTTGAAACCACCCTCTTTCTACGGAGCATAATATCACAAACCGCCATAGAAAAGCTTTTTGGTCTCTCATTTAACATTTTGGTATTGGTTACACACATCCACCAAAAAACGAATACAAATGAGCATTGGATACAAAAAATCGGAATTTTTTGACAATTCAAACCATTGCCAGGTCCTAGCAGTCGATGTGCTCCGCTCCAACTCACCATGGCGTCCGCCGGTAACATATTGAGGAACTCTTGGGTGACGTTCCAGCGGCCAATGTTGTACCAGAGCGTACCCTGAAAGCTATCGCCCGCATTTATGTAGATCGGGTTGAACTCCTTCTGCTCCTCGAGAAGGCGCTTAACAGTGTACACGGTCCGGGCATAGCCGCCGATGCATTCCTCGTCGTCGTCGCAGACCCCGCCACTCGTGTCCGTGGGCTCGAATCTGCAGATGGTAATCGGGATTAAAATTCACTCGGACTGGGCTGGTGTTGGGAATCGGATCAGCTATCTTTGTCATGGCATTATCGTATCAGCGTGCTTTCACATGAGTGCGGTAAATGTTTTTGATAAGCTCCTGGCATCGACTGCCGTAGTTTACGGCCTCTTCAGCGATGGCAGTCGCGATGCAGGGCCATAAATTTAATTAAATTTTATTACTCTCTTGGCACTGTAATACTTTACCTGGCATGAAAGTCGTTTATGTGTATTATAGAAAGGGGGAATCTGTTCTCTGCAGCCACCATTACTCGAAGCGTCACAAGAGCCAGTATCATTACTGAACCCATCATCCGGGTGAACATGAACTGCATCTTTATCTCGGTCATAAGTGCTTTCAACGAAAAACCGCAACAAAATTCCATAAGTCCGCCCTATCCAGGTGCTGTCGAAAAAGCAACTGAATGCCCAAAGCTTCAAGCACTTCAATGACCGCAAAAACTCTACGGGATTCGGGCTATCTGAACTGAAATGGAAGATACCCGATCAGTAATACCTTCCCTCCTCGCTTCTAGCCTACTGATTAGCCGAAAACTACTTCCGCCGATTTGTTGGGACCGTTGTAGTGGAGCTGTAGTCGCATGCGATAAAATTTGATAAATTATGCTGGCAGAATCACGCTGCAAAATTTCAGGAAAAGAAAAGCTTAGCTTTCAAACCAGCTGAGTGGGCGAAGCTTTCGTTTATGAAAGTCGTCAAAATAAGCTTTAAGAACATAGTTTTACCTCTTCTGATCGCATTTAAACGACTCGATACCCAGAAAAATTCTTTTTTTCGTATAACCAAAATTCTGATCGGGCTTCGCTTACGCTATATTGCGTATATTGTTTTTGTGCACAAAGTATGTAACACACAGAAGGAAACGTTTCCGACCCCATAAAGTATATATATTCTTGATCAGCATCAATAGCCGAGTCGATTGAGCCATGTCTGTCTACAATTTTGAAGATTAAGGAAACAACGAGAAGGGACGTGTGAGACGCTTATTACGCGTCACAACTTTTATACCCGTCACTCAGTACCACATGTGCACCTTAGCGGTGTTTTGTCAAATTTTAAATATTTTCTTCATCTGTCATCTACATCAACAACACTACTCACACCAACACGCTCCGTTAGCTCGCCGCCCTTCCCTAGACCCACACACTGCAGACTCGAGGCAGATGCAGAGGCAGCGACCGCACACAACAAAAAAAACAAACATAAGCTGCGGCACGGGGTGGGTTAAAAGTCGTAAGAGGCATCGGCAGGGGGAGGGCAGAGGCAGGGGCCGAGTGAAGCAGAAGCAGTGTGAATGAGAGAATGTAAAAAGAACAACAAGTGCTGCGGGACAGGGTGGGTTTAGCCACTGCAAATTAATTTCTCCATTGTGGCTATAATAATGATGCGATCGGATACCATTTTGGTGATCTGATAGATGTGGCCATTTCCTACGGAATGGCGTTTTTAGTTTTCTTTTAACTTCGAAACTGTAGATTTGGAAGGTTTTCGCCCTTTTGCGGAGGCGGACGGGGGCGTGGCTCATTTTCGAAATACACTGGTTTCAGTGTGAGCATACAGCAGTCCGGAGCCATCATTTGGTGGCTCTAGCTCTTATAGTCTCTGAGAACTAGCCGACAAACAAGACGGACAGACGGACAGACAGACATGGCTCTATCGACTCGGCTTTTGATGCTGATCAAGAATATATATACTTTATGGGGTCGGAAACGCTTCCTTCTGTGCGTTACATACAACCGTTATTCCCCACAAATACAATATACCCCACTTACTCTTCGAGTACCGGGTATGAAAATCAATAGTCGAGTCGAGTCATCAACTTTCGCCTTCCAAAAAGACGAAAATCTGTGGCATTCACAAAACCAGAAAACTAATTGAGTTTCGTAGAAAATTACCATTTTAACCTGATTGTCAAATCTGGATCAGATCAGATTTTCCTTATAGCCAGAATTAAGAATTAGCCAGTAAGTTTTGCAGTTACAAGACGACCCCAAGTTGCTTACAATTCATACATATGTATGTGCACACACAATACATAAGGTGCGGGCAATAAGACACCTTAAAATGCTTATGACCTTCTGTCAAATATTCTTCGTTGGGTTTGGTCTATTGTTTTTTGGGCAGAGACTCGTACAATATATTCAACTTAATGGCAACAACAAAATTCAGAAGAAAATCCAATTAGGTTCCGTTATAATATTTCAAAAGCTCGCTCGCCTCGTAATGCAGAGCGAAATAATTGACCTTACATTAGTAGTCTATGGCATCTCAAAAGTGCATCAGAGCTCCAAATTGATTGAAACTTTTTTCATTTTAGCTTAAATCAACATTTAAACTGAGTTTATTGTTGTTATGAGCTGTTTTATATTTAACGAGAAGGGACGTGTGAGACGCTTCTTACGCGTCACAACTTTTATACCCGGTACTCAGTAAAACATCTGTACTCGAATGGATTTTTTAAAATTTTGTATTTTACATTTTACACGAAGCCGAGTGTGAATGAGTAAATAAAGTAAAAAAGTATTCCGCAATACCTCTGCAATACCATAGGCGCACTCAGCAGGAGTTCATATTAACGCCTATAGCATCATTTATTTAACATCGCAAAACACATCCAAAAATATCGATTTTACACTATTATTGAAACAACTTTTGTTTATTTACCCAAATATAAAAGGAAAATAATATAAAGTAGGAAAGAAAATTATAAAAATAGATCATGGAAAAGGTAAATGTATGTATGTACATAATAGGTGAAATGTAACATTCAATTAAGATACGAATATTGAATATGAAATATAAATGAATGGGATTAAATATAATAGGGAAACGCATATGTAAGAAGGTCTTAAACAAAAAGGAAGGAAACCAAAAAAAATTGGGTTGTTGGCTAGTGTAGTTTTCGTTTTAGTTTCTCCATGTAGGAAACTGCATGGAATGCATGGCATGCACAAGTTACAATAGCAGCAAAAGCAACAAAAGCTCTGGCGCTTGTGCATAAGCTCTTATGCCCAGGTCGGTTCGTCTAGCGGGAAGAACGCACCAAAAGGGAACAACAAAAATTGATCTTTCATCACTCACAATTTGCTATGCATTAATGTATGCTTGCACACAACTTTTATACCCGGCACTCAGTACTACATCTGCACCTTAGCGGTGTTTTGTCAAATTTTACTATTTTCTTCATCTGTCATCTACATCTACAACACTTCTCACACCAACACGCTCCTTTAGCTCGTCCCCTTCCGTAGACCCAAACACTGCAGACTCGTGGCCGCACACAGCAGAAGCAGAGTGTGAATGAGAGAATGTGCAAAAAAGAAATATAAGCTGCGGGACGGGGTGGGTTTAGCCACTGCAAATTAATTTCTTCATTGTGGCTATAATAATGATCCAATCGGATCTTAATTTGGTGATCTGATAGATATGGATACGGAATGGCATTTTTAGTTTTCTTTTATCTTTAAAATTGTAGAGTGGAAGGGGTCGGGGCTCATTTTTTGAAATACACTTGTAACAGTGTGAGCATACAGAAGTCTGGATGCAAAATTTGGTGGCTCTAGCTCTTATAGTCTCTGAGAACTAGCCGACAAACAAGACGGACAGACGGACAGACAGACATGGCTCTATCGACTCGGCTATTGATACTNTCTTAAACAAAAAGGAAGGAAACCAAAAAAAATTGGGTTGTTGGCTAGTGTAGTTTTCGTTTTAGTTTCTCCATGTAGGAAACTGCATGGAATGCATGGCATGCACAAGTTACAATAGCAGCAAAAGCAACAAAAGCTCTGGCGCTTGTGCATAAGCTCTTATGCCCAGGTCGGTTCGTCTAGCGGGAAGAACGCACCAAAAGGGAACAACAAAAATTGATCTTTCATCACTCACAATTTGCTATGCATTAATGTATGCTTGCACACAACTTTTATACCCGGCACTCAGTACTACATCTGCACCTTAGCGGTGTTTTGTCAAATTTTACTATTTTCTTCATCTGTCATCTACATCTACAACACTTCTCACACCAACACGCTCCTTTAGCTCGTCCCCTTCCGTAGACCCAAACACTGCAGACTCGTGGCCGCACACAGCAGAAGCAGAGTGTGAATGAGAGAATGTGCAAAAAAGAAATATAAGCTGCGGGACGGGGTGGATTTAGCCACTGCAAATTAATTAATTTCTTCATTGTGGCTATAATAATGATTCAATCGAATCTTAATTTGGTGATCTGATAGATGTGGTCATTCCCTACGGAATGGCGTTTTTTACACCCGGTACTCGAAGAGTAACTATTTCTATATTGTATTTGTGGGGAATAACGGTTGTAGTAACGCACAGAAGGAAACGTTTCCGACCCCATAAAGTATATATATTCTTGATCAGCATCAATAGACGAGTCGATAGAGGCATGTCTGTCTGTCCGTCTGTCCGTCTTGTTTGTCGGCTAGTTCTCAGAGACTATAAGAGCTAGAGCCACCAAATTTTGCATCCAGACTGCTATATGCTCACACTGAAACCAGTGCATTTAAAAAATGAGCCACGCCCCCTTCCGCCCCCGCAAAAGAGCGAAAACCTCCCAAATCTACAATTTTGAAGATAAAAGAAAACTAATTCCGTAGGAAATGGCCATATCTATCAGATCGCCAAATTGGGATCCGATCGGATCATTATTATAGCCAGAATGAAGAAATTAATTTGCAGTGGCTAAACCCACCCTGTCCCGCAGCTCTTGTTGTTCTTTTTACATTCTCTCATTCACACTGCTTCTGCTTCACTCGGCCCCTGCCTCTGACCTCCCCCTGCCAATGCCTCTTACGACTTTTAACCCACCCCGTCCCGCAGCTTATATTTGTTTTTTTTTTGTGTGCGATCGCTGCCTCTGCCGCGAGTTTGCAGTATGTGGGCCTAGGGAAGGGCGGCGAGCGTGTTGGTGTGAGAAGTGTTGTAGATGTAGATGACAGATGTAGAACAAATTGAAAATTTGACAAAACACCGCTGAGGTGCAGATGCACTATTGTGCCAATGACCAGTTTTGGTGGCTGTTTACGCCAAATTAGCGCAAAGGACTTATGGCCGGGGGCAATTAGTATTTTGTATAAGTAAAATGAATTTGTAGCATTAAGATATTGAATTGTTGCATTTACGACATACTCACAGAAGTTTGTTGCTATAGAACAAAATGTGAATACGATAGAGAAAGAGGAAGAACATTCATTTAATAACTGAATATCGAAATTGAAAAGATTAAGAGATTAAATTGATTTGAATTCCGACTCGGTCCAACCAGCAGCACTTGGCTTTTTATTTCGAGATTTTGATTCCGAACTGGTTGCGAGGAGTTGCGGAAACAGTGGCCAAAAGCTAATTTTTAAAAGTTAAAACCAAGACTTGGTTTTTAACGCTCTGTATTAGAAAAAGAGTGACCATCAAAGTTGCGTATAAGAAAATTTTAATAGAAAACTTTCGAAAAATCTGCTGTGAAACCTAGCGGTCATTATTGCACAGAATGTGCAGGGAAAAAGTACCAATTTTATTGCTGTTTTAAATATCTCATAAATTGGAAAATACGATTAACTGATCCAATTTTTTTAATGCATTTTATTTAGTAGGCATTACGTGTTCTGTAATGTGAAAGATATCTAGTGCTTGGCGATGTCTTCTACGTCTAGATGTAGTCCTGAGTGCCGGGTATAAAAGTTGTGACGCGTAAGAAGCGTCTCACACGTCCCTTCTCGTTTAGACGTTGATTTGCTCTGACTGAACTATCAAGTGAACTGATCTATCACAGCAGAACTCAGCCATCCCGCCCAACCGACCGAAGGGCGCTGCCGCATGACGCGCGGCAAAAAATAAAAAAGCTACTGGGCGGGGTGGGGATAGCCACTGCAAATTAAAATCTCCATTCCGGCGGAAATAATGATCCAATCTGATCAGCGATATGACAGATAGTGTCCTTCTCTACGAAATGCCGTTTTTAGTTTCCTTTTATCTTCAAAATTGTGGATATAGCAGATTTTCGCCCTTTGCGTGGGCATACAGTGTGAGCATACAGAAGTCTGGATGCAAAAATTGGTTGCCCTATCTCTTATAGTCTCTGAGTACTAGGCGCTCATCAGGACGGACAGACGGACAGACAGACATGGCTCTATCGGCTCGGCTATTGACGCTGATCAAGAATATATATACTTTATGTGCATGCTTTTCGTATTACGGAGGTGGTATAGTACCCGTGCTGGAATCGATGATGAATTAACATGTCTTTGTTTTTATATAATAAAACAATAATGCTGCCTTACATGCAATAGAAAATGCCATTGATTTGTGTCTTTTCATCAGGGAAATGACCCAAAACAGATCAGATAGAGAGCTCTAAGGGGTTTTCAAACAGTGCGTTTTATGCAATATTTCTCTTGCTCAGTCCCCTGATATGATCGATGCTGAAAATCAGATCGACAAAAAAAAAAAGGCCGAACATATCTAGAACGTCAGACCACTAACCAAATAGTATAGTTAGTATACTATATAACTATAACTATACTATTTGGTTAGTGGTCAGACGATAGTATTTTGTGGTATCGATAGTATTTGTGTGGTATTCGTTGGTATGTTGCTAGCAGCTCGACAAATATAGATTTGTTTTATATTAAGAGGGGTACCTAGCAACGACAACGACCGTCCTGGATTCTTTACTGCAGATATGGGTTTAATCAAAGTTGTCGTCGCTTATTTCGTTGATTGTCCTCCTCCTCCGATCATGCAAGAGCCGCCAATCCCACTAAACGCAATCTCCTGCATGGATCCATTTTGCATTCATTGTTTTATTAATCTTTTATTCAAATTTCACATATTCAAAAAGGTAAACAAACCAACACAGCTGCCTGGGAAGTGTAACCGTACGGAATGCGGTTTTCATATCTGGTCACATTATATTGCACATTTTTTTTCGATCTGAGTACTAAACATTAGCTTGTCAAAATCTATAGAGAGACGGCTGAGCTAAATCGTTGAACCTACCCAAAAAAAAACCGTTTATCCCGTTAAATACCGACACAGTTAGGGATTTTTTTTTTGTTTTAGTATATTCATTCAGTATATTCAGTATTTTTCGAGTGTGAGGCTAGAAATACTATGGCAGTTGGGTGCTCAACCCAACAGGTACTTATTTTTTTTGTTATTGTTTTAACAGTTTTAGCTCAGGCGTCTCTCCATAGATTTTGATGAGCAATACCTTAAACTACGCCCAATTAATGACCCTGTACATAAAAATGGTGAACAGAGGATTAAAATCTTTTTCGAAATTTTCTGAGTTTTCAAGGACTAAATTTCGTAAAAAATACCTCACAAAAATGAACCCTTTTACTTTTCAAAGCTTAATATTTTTCAAACAGTTGAAACCATAAAGTGTGTGCACTTTATATATGCATTTATCAGCTTCTTAGAATGGCTAAGTTCACTATAACCAGATGTAAGAGGTTAGGTTATTTGAAAAAAGCGCTACCTCAAAATAATACCAGACTTAAAAAATTAAAAAAAAATAAGGTTCTGACATAGAAAAAAACTAGAATTCTTAAAAAAAAATTAAAGCACTCAGTCTATCAGAAAAAATTGGGTTGGTTCGAAGCGAAAAAAAAATTGGATTTTGTCGAGGATGTAGTGTACCGATCCTAAAATGGGTTTAATAATGGGCACACACTCGGATTCTCATTCAATTGTTCTTTTCTTTATTATTTCTTGTTGCATACGACCGGTCCGCAAGATGATTACAATTGAAGTGTCTCCTTACCGCAATCCCAATTACCCGCTTATCGATAGTTCCTAGTGAACGGTTTCTTAGTATCGGTGTCGTGGACGAAAACTACGCGCGCTTATTTAAAAGATTGTTATGATCCGCCTTTTTGCCGCCCTTGTCTATCGTTCCCGGCTAGCTCTCGGTGAAGTCATGGGTGTTTTCGAACCGATAGCCAGGGGACGGATTTAACAAAAAAAACCTGCTTTCTCGCGTGTAACGGACAGGTCTAATTTTTCTTACACGCGTCTACGTTGGCACTCTCCTCGGCGGGGTCAGTCGGTGTTTTCTTTGACCATTGCGAGTCCCTCCCATCCATGAGCGTTCAAAATGTTGCACGCTCCCGATTAATAAACATCTGGTTCCACTCTTCCGACCTCTCTCGTCCCACCCAATCTAATAGACTCTACTCCATTTTCATTTTCTTTTCAAATTTTCAAATATTCTTCAACATTCTTTTATTTTTAATTTTAAAACTCTACTTAATTCCTAAAACATTTGTATCCCTTGACCTTGCGGAATAAATAAATACTAACATAAAAAATACTAACATTCAAAAAAATACACAGACTCTATTTTTCTTTTGCCCGAGGTGGCATCCCCAAATGTTATGTAAACAAAGCTGAAAGTGGTATGCAAATTTAAATGATTAACTTAAACTAAAAAGAGCTCTTGTGGGGAACATAACCTCTACGCCAGTTAAGTATTGGAGCAAAGCTGTAACAAGTTACATATTACGACGTGGCGATTTCCCCCTTGTAAAGGCGGGTGGCCAAATAATTCCCCTCTGCCCAAGGGTAGAGCGGTAACTTAAAACCTCAAAAGAAAAAAAAAATAAAAAAAGAGCTCTTGTGGGGAACATAACCTCTACGCCAGTTAAGTATTGGAGCAAAGCTGTAACAAGTTACATATTACGACGTGGCGATTTCCCCCTTGTAAAGGCGGGTGGCCAAATAATTCCCCTCTACCTAAGGGTAGAGCGGTAACTTAAAACCTCAAAAAAAAAAAAAAAAAAAGCTCTTGTTAGTAGTTATTGCATGATATGTATAAGTTGGGAAAAGGGGGTGGTATTCGGGGGGGAAAATAGACTCCGCTTACATGGATTAATTAAACGGACCTATACGAAAACGTATTCTAACATATTTTTGGTTGTTGTTCTTTTTTGTATTTTATTTTATTTTATGTGACGACTTGTGTTTTGAACTATCAAGTCCAACTAAATTATCTGTGCTAAGTGTGAATTGATTAATTGTTCCGGGAAAGAATATACTAAGTGCGAATGAGGTTGCAGTGGGTATGAGTGGGTATGATGTATGTGTGATGGGGCTTATTTTCGGTATATCATTGTAATAATAGGGTTAATATGGGTGGTTATTTCTACATAAATACGTGGTTTTAGAGGGTGTGATGTGTGTGTGATGAGTGTGATGTGCGATGCGCTGTGCCGCTGCGGTGTGCGGGGCGCCGGTGCGTGGTGAGTATGTGATGGGTGTGTGATGGGTGGTGCGCTGTACCGCTGCGGTGTGCGGGGCGCCGGTGCGTTGTGCGGGGGTTCCCTTGGCTTGGGCACTCTGATCCTCCCGAGGTGCTCCGGCCGGGCCAGTCTTGGCGCTGACCCTGCTGTCGGCTCTCTGCGTGGTGTCCGCTGCTGCCGTCTTCTCCTTCCAGCGCCGTCGTCGCCTCGCTTCACGATTGTCGGTTTCGTTTTGTTATCTTTTGCACGGGCCTGGGCACTGATTTTATGTTTTTTCCTTTTTTTCTTACTTTTACTTTGGGTTGCCGACCGACCTCTTGTAATTTTTCCCGGAAACTGACCCTCTCAATACAACCTTCACGGCCACGTTCCCTTCTATTCTTCCTGTCACCTTGCAACCCTTTTTCAGCCTCCTCGGATCCACAGCAGAGGCCGCTGTCTGGTCTTCTTCTCCAGCCCTGTCGGTTATCGGCTCCTCAGAAAGCCGTCCATAACAAGATATAATGCTTAAAACAAATAACATGCTAAATAATAGCTTTTACGGCGATGCTGGACAAACGAGAAGGGACGTGTGAGACGCTTCTTACGCGTCACAACTTTTATACCCAGCACTCAGTACTACATCTGTGGCTTAGCGGTTATTTATCAAATGTAACATTTTTTCTTCATCTGTCATCTACATGTACAACACTTCTCACACCAACACGAGCGTGTAAGCTCGCCGCCCTTCCCTAGACCCACATACTGCAGACTCTCGGCAGAGGCAGAGGCAGCGACCGCACACAAAAAAAAAAAACAAATATAAGCTGCGGGAAGGTGTGGGTTAAAAGTCGGTAGAGGCAATGGCAGAGGGAGGGCAGAGGCAGGGGCCGAGTGAAGTAGCAGCAGAGTGTGAATGAGTGAATGTGAAAAAAAAACAAATATAAGCTGCGGGACGGGGTGGGTTTAGACACTGCCCTTTTACTCTTCGAGTACCGGGTGTAAAAATAGTGGAGACAGGATTTAACTTCTTCTCGACTTTTCCCGAGTTTTTAAAATCAACATTTTTTGAAAAAATAACTCACTAAAATAACCATTTTTGCATGTCAAAGCTCAATATTTTTCAAACGGTAAGCTAAAACCATAAAGTGTTTGGGTAACCTTTATAGATGCATTAATTAGATCTTAAGATTGACTAAGTTTATTACAACCAGATTTAAGATACTTGAGTCGTGTAAAAAATAACAGTTTTCTTTAAATTCTTTAAAAAAAAGTTATGCCATAGAAAAAAAAAATAATAAATTGGTATTAAACCATTTCTAAGCCCCATATCTTTCATAAAAAGTTGGTCTGGATCGACATATCTAACATTTTGTTGCCTTACTTAGTGATAGGATATTTTTAGCAACAACAAGCACAACCGGATCGACAAGAAAGAGTATTTTATATCTTATATTGCCTTTAGTTAATGAATTGTTACCTTCGTTTCTATTATTTTTCCCAAGACAAACACTGGTTCTTCATAAAAATCAGGATACACGGCTAAAAAATCTTACGAAAGAAGCCCAAAAGAGGGTCCTATGTAAAGTCCCAATATTCTGGAAACAAGCACAGTGGCTTTCATGTAACAACTTGTACCGAAATATTTGGAATAAAATTTGAATGCGCCTGTCGTTTCTATAATTTTTTCCATCACTGTACATATATGTAGATGTCAATGCAAGTATGTATATAAATATAAATACATACCATAATGTATGTATATTAATATATATATGAATGAATGAATATGAATATATATATATATATATATATAAATGTTTATTTATGTAATATCTGTGTGTATAAGTTGTATAAGTTAATTGCTTAGCTTAAAGCGAAAATAATTTTGATATGCGAATGACAGAACATTCCAGCACTTTCTGCGCTTACTGGTATACCTGAAATCGTTCTGAGATAATCTTAAACTGCGGCCCACCTCCATTTGGTAAACGAAATTGCCTTTGCTTTGGCGTGAAAAATGACTAGAAGCCGTTTTAAGCATGCGTAGGCCGCGGATCTCGGTTTGATCCTTGTCCATGAGGTATTCGGATTTGTTGAGCTTAGTGAAAGACATCCATGAAGGGAAAGTAAGCCTGTTCCGGTTCTAGTATATCTACCAAGAAGCAGACAGTGCCGGCGACTCCTTCATACAGGCTGTGTGGGTTATCTGGGATCCGAGCCCTATGTTTGAATTCAGAGTTGGTCAGCAGCTCCATGAACTTGTGCGCCCTGTAAAGGAACTTCATTTCGTTGGTTAGTCGGAATAGAAGCAAAAACACATAGCCGTTGCCAGCCACTCCATGGCAGATGCCTGGACCTTTGCGAAGGAATCCCTTTTTCCAGACCAAATCGGCAGAGCAACGCAAGGATGTCAAGTACTTCTCCTCCTTAAATATCAAGTAGGCCTTTGCCAGCATGTAGACCGCCCCCGGAGCTCCGTGGCACCAGTGTACTAAGCGCTTGTCTCTTCCCGACCGCAAGTCATCTAGCGCCACCGGAAAGTTACCTTCGGCGTCCTGTAGAACCAGAAAGTAATCAATGGAGCGCTTAATTTCACGTAACTCGGCTGCCGGAGCTGAAATTGGCACTGTGCGAAACCAGGGACTGTCTAGAAGCATATGAAGAATAGAACACAGTCCGTGGGCTGCTCCCAAGTACTCTGTTCCATGGTACTGGAACATCAGGGGCAATGGGGAATTGTTCATCTTGCTGTACTCGCGACCGCTTGTCACAATCATCTGGCAAATAGAGATTAAGTCGTCGTCGGTGATCTTCTTATCGGGTAGAACGTCGTTCAGCCAATAGCAGCCGGATAGGTAGCCGGCTCGTCCCACCAGCACCTCATCGCAGCCGTATTTGGTGTGAATGAACTCCTTGCTGGAAGTAATGCCTGACTTAAAGTTCGCAAGGTCGTTTGACAGCTCCTCGGTGTCCTTTATTGCCTGTGATATGGCTGCGGATACGGCATAGATTCCAGCATTGCCACAAAGAAAGGAGTAGCGCTCGGCAGACCGTTTCTTGAAGCGTTCAGCATTTGCCTTGGCATTCCGAATAAAGGCGGACGCATGCTGAAGTGCAGGGGGGTAGAGGTCACGAGTCTGCTCGCAGCTGGCCAGCTTCCAGAACATAAAGGCGATGCCGGCATTGCCCACATACAAATCCCCACGGTCATCCTCGTCGTCACTGTTGGGATGACAATGCTCCAAAATAGTATCCACGTAGGTACAGATGAGATTTTTGATGTGTTCCTCATCGCTGGCGAACGCCGTGTTCTCGCCGATAATGAAATCATGGAACGGGTTTTTTAAATATCGACGTTCCATTTCCGTATTAATACCAGTTGACTGGTAGTTGACTTTTCTGTTTGTAGCACTGCTGCTTTGTAGCACTTTTAATGTGCCTTTCAATGCAAAGAAAACTTTAGTAAAGGGCCGCTAATAGACACCGGCCGCGCCCTTAGCGGGCTCTCTCCCCTACACCCGCTTCAGGTATGAAATTTAGTTTTACCTGATATGCGTATCTAATTTACCTGATACGGGTATCGATTTGTAGGATGGCGAGTCTGTGTGTTCGAATGATAGTTTGTTGTGGTTTTAATGCTTAATTTTTCGAAGAAATATTATTTTGGGTTTGTGATGTGGCAATCCACAACTGTCTAGATAGGAAATGACTATATTTTTCAAATATGCTAAAAGTGCAGGGTTTTGGAAAGATTTCGGAAGGACTAACCAGCTTAATTTTTAAAATGTACACAATAAATTGGAAATCCTAACATTCTAGCCCTGGTAAAGTTTACTAAAGTCGAGATGAGACTATCGCCTGCTAAACATATTTTAGTCTATCGATATATTTGTGCGAACACATTAATAAATGAACGCATTCCATTACATTTCAGTGTCAGTCTAGTCTTAAAAAAATTACAACTTTAAGCCTGCCTCTAGCACCGCAAAAAATTCCAGACAGGAATCTGCTATATATTTCGTTGGTGCGTGAAACTTAACTAAAACAGGCTGACGAATCAGCTGTGCAGTGGAAGTTACGTGTGAGGCGCTTCTTACGCGTCACAACTTATAAAAACTTTTATACCCGAAAATTTTACACTTTTTCTTCATCTGTCATCTACATCTACATCACTTCTCACACCAACACGCTCTTTTAGCTCGACACCTCCGATAGAGCCGCACACTGCGCGAATCAGAGTGTGAATGAGAGAATGTGAAAAAAAAACATATATAAGCTGTGGGACGGGGTGGGTTTAGCCACTGCAAATTAATTTTTCATTGTGGCTATAATAATGATCCAATCGGATCCCAATTTGGTGATCTGATAGATATTCCCTACGGAATGGCGTTTTTAGTTTTCTTTTATCTTCAACATTGTGGCTTTTGGGATATTTTCGCCTTTTTTCGGGGCAGGGCTAATTTTTTAAATACGCTGGTTTCAGTGTGAGCATACAGAAGTCTGGGTGCAAAATTGGGTTGCCCTATCTCTTATGGTCTCTGAGTACTTAGCGCTCATAACGACCGACAGACAGACATGGCTCAATTAACTCGGCTATTGATGCTGATCAAGAATATATATATACTTAATGGGGTCGGAAACGTTTCCGTTATTCCCCACAGACACAATATACACATTTCCATTTACTACGTAAGAATAAGCCAAAATTGAATATTGATTTTAATTTTTGAGCAAAAAATAAAGCTTTTTGTTTCTTTGTTGCTCAAACAGAATTATGATTGATGAGTACTAAGTATAACTCATAACTAATCATTATTTTGTGAATATTTCGATAAAACTTGCCAGGTAATCATTGTCGTATAATTTTGTTTATACCGCTTATAATGATTACCATCCCTGCTATATGGTTAGTGGCAGTACTCAGTTCGAAAAGCTAACTGACCGATTAAATCTAGAAGTCAGCCGATAGTATTTTGTGGTATTCGTTTGTATGTTGCTAGCAGCTCGACAGAAATAGATCTGTTTTATATTGCGAGTGGGTACCTGTCAATTGAGTCAACAATGCCACTGAAGTTGTTATGATCCGCCTTTTTGCCGCCCTGGTCTATCGTTCGCGGCTAGCTCTTGGCACTAACCATGTAGTATAGTAGATTGTTAATATGAGCCAAGCGAAACGTCACCGCTGAATGTGCGTCTCGAAGTCTCTGCCAACGTAACAGCTACTAGTATTAGTGCGTGTAGAACACGCAGCTAGAAGTCCCAGCTACATTTTTATAAGTGCGTGTAGAGCACGCAGCCAGAAGTCCCAGCTACATTTGTATAAGTGAGTGTAGCCAATGATTTTGTAGCGCTCCAAACCGGTTTTGTCTTGATTCACACGGACACTGCAAGTAATGTATGTGTTGGTGCGCTGACTTTCTGAAGTGCGATGGAACGAAAATTCGTTTTGATGATTTGATTTTGTTTTCGCGGCTTGGCGTATGAACCTGACCTGCCGCAACATGTGCAGAATGAGGGGTGGGGATTGGTGGCCGGACCCTAGGGGGTTGGAACAAATAAATATACCAATAAAAGTTGTTATTGTATGCTGTAATTGTTTTATGCAGATTTTATACTGCTTTATTCAAAATTGTATGCATTAATTATGGAAACGCCGTCGCTTCTCGACTTCGTTGCTGCCGTATAATCAACATTGTTACCAAATCCATCTTTTACAGACAAATCTTTTCAGATGAATATAAAAAAATATATACACACATATGCATATACATTTCCAATTTATGTTCTCGTCGTCGGTTATTTTCTCGACTTCATGTGCGCTTTAATTGTTAGCGCTTTAAATCACTTGCATTTTTTTAATTCTGCTCTCATATACCATTCGAAATGACCTCAAGACTTTATGAAGAAGCTTGCCCCTCAATATCAAAATAAATTTATTTTGTCTGACTTTTATATGCTTTATATAATTTAGGATGAAAGGGGTAACGGATATAAACATCTAAATATATATATACAAATAATGAATTACGGCAATTGACTTTGCGTTGCAAATATTTTCCATTAGAGTATTCAGAGTCACGGTGTAAACAAGCATGGCGTTTTGACGGAACGGGACATGGAGGCATGTTTGCTGGCAAGGCGAATGCCTTGCACATGTACACACACTTGCACATTTGAGATTTGGACATCTGACTCAAAATTGATGCCCAAGCATGGCACTAAACTCTGCATAGACCCATCGCGTAACTATTTTTTTTTTATTTATGTACATAATTTATATATGAATGTATTTATTGATGGCAATGATGTTGTTTTTGAAATTGCTTAATACAAAGTTCCGCTTATACACTTCCTGTCCTGGTAAGTACCGGATATCTCTCGCCTTCCGATCATACTGCTCCTTTGATCTCTTGTAGGCCTCATGCGCATTCTTCCAGAGGGCTCCCAGTCCCCGTGCTAATTTGTAGTCCCGCCCGCTGGTGAACATATGCTGCCCGAACGAAGTATGGTGACGTGCCGATGGCTGTGTGTATCCTGACATAAGTCAGGATTGCTGCGAGAACGGTCTGATTCACGCGTTCTGCAGCGTTCGCCTGTTTTGCATAATGTGAGTTATACTTTTGATCAAGAAGTGTGCAAACTCGGCTGATACAAACTGCTTTCCGTTGTCTGTGAGTACCATTTCAGGAACGCCAAACTGGGCGCCAAACTTCATGCAGGAATTGGACTACGGCCGCCGATGTGGCTTTGGGCAAAGCCTTCAGCCAAACAAACCGAGACATGTGATCAAGGACAATCAAGATGACTGCATTACCCCTTCGGGTTCTAGGATATGGACAAAGAAAGTCGAGGTAGATCTTCTGAATCGGCCTTTCGGTTACGGTCTCGGCACCCAACTTTGGACGATTAAGTTGTGACGAGAGTTTCGTCTCTTTGCAGGTATCGTCATACGGGGCCAATAGTACCATTGCCGCAGTCGCCCCAATGTTCTCGCAACACCTCCGTGCATTGCCACATCGCTGTCGTGTGCTTTCTGGATCAACGATCTTGTCAGCGCCTCAGGGATCCATAGTTTCCACTGGAACTCCTCGAATTCCGGTCGTGCAAATTGTGTACGCCTAAGCAGCAATCCATCCTCCACCTTCAGGTCTGGAAACATTTCTTCATCGATCTTAACCGCCTCTATCCTTTTCAGGTAGTCCTCGTCCTCGAAGGCTGTAGTCTCGAACTCCAGGAAGTCGATTGCTTCTAAATCAAATGGACGCGACAGCATGTCTGCGACTATGTTGTCCTTTCTCTTTTGATGCTCTATCTCGAAGTTGTATGCCTGCAGAGCTAGAGACCATCTCGCCAGCCTACCATCCAGCGCTTTGAAACGCGTCAGCCACTGCAAGCTCGCGTGGTCAGTGATCAGTGATCACAGTGAATGGTATCAGCTCTACGTACGCCCGGAACTTTTCTATTTCTCCCACTGCCGCTAGACACTCCTTCTCTGGCACACTATAGTTTAGTTGTGCGCCTCTCAGCTTCGCCGAAAAGAAAGCAATGGGGTGTTCGGCTTCCTCCTCATCCTTCTGGAAAAGAACCGCACCGATTCCCACATGACTTGCATCACACTGGATGAAGAAGTGCTTCTTAAAGTCCGGGTGATGCAATACCGGCGCGCTGGTAAGTGCTTTTTTTAGCTCCTCAAAAGAGTTTCGTGCGTCCGTTGTTAGCTGAAATTGTCCTTTTCCTTTCAGGCAGTCTGTGAGGGGCTGAAAGTACCCAAAAATCTCCTGACTTTTCTCACGTTTTTCGGCATCGGTATCTGCACGATCGCTTGCACCTTCTCGGGGTCGGTCCTCAGTGCGCCATCGCCCACAATGTACCCCAGGTAATTCAGGTACTTATAGCAGAACCTAGACTTTTTCTTTCCTATTGTCAGGTTTGCCGTATCCAGGCACTTTGCGACTTCCTCTAGCAGCTTTACGTGCTCCTCAAACGTTCGGGAAATCACCAACAGGTCGTCCAAATACACAAACACGTGGCTTCGGAGTCGCTGCGGGATTACCCGGTCCATCAGCCGACACAACCGCTGGGCTGCGTTACACAAACCGAACGGCATTGATTTGAACTGGTAGAGTGGTCTTCCTGGGACCGTAAATGCCGTATATGTCCTACTCTCCGGCTCCAGCTCTATCTGCCAAAACGCATGCTTCAGGTCGATGCTACTGATGAACACGGTGTCCTCCACCCGGCTCAGGATCGACTCGATACTCTGAAGCGGATACGCATCTTTGACGGTTAGAGTATTCAGTTTCCGAGCATCCAAACACAGCCGGTTTTTCCCAGGCTTACGGACCAGCGTCACTCGATTGCTCCACGGGCTTTCGCTCAGCTCGATTACTCCAAGACNTGAACACGGTGTCCTCCACCCGGCTCAGGATCGACTCGATACTCTGAAGCGGATACGCATCTTTGACGGTTAGAGTATTCAGTTTCCGAGCATCCAAACACAGCCGGTTTTTTCCAGGCTTACGGACCAGCGTCACTCGATTGCTCCACGGGCTTTCGCTCAGCTCGATTACTCCAAGACGCAACATTTCGTCGACTTCAGCAAACAACAGCTCCTGTACCGCCGGGGATACCGGGTAAAAGCGTTCTTTTACTGGCACGGCTCCCTCCACCAGGCGTATCTCGTGTTTTACCATCGTCGTCCTTCCCAATCCGTGCTTGTCAAAGCACCGAAATTTGTCTTTCACCTGTTCCATGCGTACTTGCTGCGACTGGGTTAAATTATGAGGTTCAGTCGGCCTACTTCTCGTCAGCAGCTCTGCCTCGATCTCTTCTAATTCCTCTTCTCGTTCCAGGCCTACTATATGCGGAGCCAATCCAAACTTTCGCCAGAAATCGACCCCCAGATACAGTGATTGCTTCAATGACGGACACAAGAATAACTCTATCGGGTGCTTCTGGCCTTTGTATNGGTAAGTGCCTTTTTTAGCTCCTCAAAAGAGTCTCGTGCGTCCGCTGTTAGCTGAAATTGTCCTTTTCCTTTCAGGCAGTCTGTGAGAGGGGCTGAAAGTGCCGAAAAATTCCGGATGAATCGCCGATACCAGCCCGCCGTACCCAAAAATCTCCTGACTTGTCTCACGTTTCTCGGCATCGGTATCTGTACGATCGCTTGCACCTTCTCGGGGTCGGTCCTCAGTGCGCCATCGCCCACAATGTACCCCAGGTACTTCAGGTACTTATAGCAGAACCTAGACTTTTTCTTTCCTATTGTCAGGTTTGCCGTATCCAGGCACTTTGCGACTTCCTCTAGCAGCTTTACGTGCTCCTCAAACGTTCGGGAAATCACCAACAGGTCGTCCAAATACACAAACACGTGGCTTCGGAGTCGCTGCGGGATTACCCGGTCCATCAGCCGACACAACCGCTGGGCTGCGTTACACAAACCGAACGGCATTGATTTGAACTGGTAGAGTGGTCAAGGACCCTGGCATTTACGGCATATACAGGATGAGAGGCCGAGGTCGAGATAGACGGTTTTGCGTACGAAGTCCAGCTACGATGACTACTTGTGCCACAGGAGGTGGGCCGAGTCCTAGCTGAGCTATGAGACTTCGCCTATGCGTAGAAACTGCCAATCTCATAAGTCAAAGGCTCGTAGGTTTGTGTCGGCCAAAAACCCAGGCTTACGGACCAGCGTCACTCGATTGCTCCACGGGCTTTCGCTCAGCTCGATTACTCCAAGACGCAACATTTCGTCGACTTCCGCAAACAACAGCTCCTGTATCGTCGTCCTTCTCAATCCGTGCTTGGCAAAACACCGAAATTTGTCCTTCACCTGTTCCATGCGTACTTGCTGCGACTGGGTTAAGTTATGAGGTTCGGTCGGCCTACTTCTCGTCAGCAGTTCTGCCTCGATCTCTTCTAATTCCTCTTCTCGTTTCGCCAGAAATTGACCCCCAGATACAGTGATTGCTTCAATGACGGTCACAAGAATAACTCCATCGGGTGCTTCTGGCCTTTGTATGCCATCACTACCGTCACATGGCCTAGGATCTGATGAGGTGTGCCGCCCGCAGTTTGTACCGATATTGTTTTCGCGTCTTTTAGCTTAAGCTTCAATTCTTCAATGATCTCTAATCCCCCTCTTCCCAGCAGGCTCACTGATGCCCCCGTATCGAGCAGTCCCATCAGCGTCTTCGGGCTCACGTGCGCAAACGGCCCTCGTCCCGGCTTAATGCGGAATGGATTGCTGCACACATACCACGTCGTTTCCTCTGGCGTATCCGGAACCGGTCCCGAGCCCTATTTGCTCTAGTCGACCTCGTTAGGCTTATCTCCGCCACCTGGTCCCCCAGTATTCTTCTCCTGGCTTGGTTATATCGCTGTCGTCTTTCCTGTAACGGCTTACGCTCGGACCATCTCGCCTCAGGTAACACCGCTTGTTTTATT
This sequence comes from Drosophila guanche, assembly GCF_900245975.1. NCBI lineage: Eukaryota > Metazoa > Arthropoda > Insecta > Diptera > Drosophilidae > Drosophila > Drosophila guanche. Next base: position 82,600 of record NW_022995777.1, read on the forward strand.
TTATATATTGCGTTATGTATATAATTCTCCTTAATTCTAGGTATGTCCTCTGTATGTTATTCTACCGTGTTGTTGGAGGGCAGAACTATTGGTTGCTCGTGGAACGCGACCCCTCCAATTGCGTCGTGCTCCGGACATTTAGGGAGGATTACCCCGGCAGACCCACACTTGCAGCAGAATATGTTCCGCACTTCTGCCTTACACTCAAAATATGTGTGCCCTGGCTGCGCACAATTCCAACACTTCAATTGTGCCCTGTCACCTCCCGCCTCTCTCCGCTCCTCCGGCTCGTGATTTTCCGCTTCAACCTCTTGCACTTTGGGATCTTCCCTGCGCCTAACACCCCCATAGTCTGGACCAATCCTTGACCATCGGGTCGCCAGAAGCTTCTCGGCCTCGGCACACTCTTCCCGCAGCTTCTGAATCTGCATCGGGTAAATCACCCTCGAGATGGAGTCCCTGACATTTATCTTGATGATCTTAATCAGCTCGTAGTCTGAAAATAGATTCACCAATCTCGACTTCAACAACAGCATCTCCTGGATGTACTGGTCTGTTGACTCGCCGTGTCGCTGCCGTCGTTCTCTGAGCTCCTGCTCTCGCTCGAACTCCGTCTTTCGCACCTGAAACTGTTGCTGGAGTCCATATCTCAGGCTAGGCCAGTCCAGCACTCCTGCGGTCCGTTCATACATCCAGTACCAGTCTCTAGCATGGCCCGTAACCAGAGTGTGAAAAGCTTTCAATACTTCAGCCCATGCTACCTGGTACACCGTCTGTAGATGTTCCACTCGGAATATGAACTCCGATACTGGCATCCCCTTCGGATCGCCGTCAAAGCTCAGTTCCCATCTTCTTATTTGCACCGGCTCCTGCCTGGCCTCTCCGTAACTGGGACGACTCCTATTCACATTTGCCTGAGCTCCCGGGCCCCTTACGTTGAACAGCCAGTCCTCAACGGGTCTCTGCTCCATGTTCGGTCTCTGTTCGGCTTCCAACGTCCGGTTGTCCACGAACAAGTGTGTCGGTTGTGCCTGTTGGTTCGCGGGTATTTCCTGCGGACCTCCTCCCAGACTGGTGTTGTGTGATCCTCTATTTCTTTTATCCGCGTAGGTGAGTATCTGCTCCGCTCTTAGCGAGCCGACTACCGCGTTTATCCGCTTCATGAGCTCGAGCACATCCGCTTGCATCGAGGCTCTGAGCGCTTCCATCTGTTGGCCAAACGATGCTCGATACGTCTCCTGAGCCTGAGCTATCTCCACGTTAACGGCCGATCTCAGTTCGCTGGGTTTCTCGCGGTCTATGTGACTTGGTGGGTGGCCTCCTACAGCCCCCTCCTCCGGATCTTCTAGTCCCATCACCGCTCTTACTGGTCTTGTGCCGGTTTTCACGTCCTGGGACCTAGTAGTCGGCATAATGTATGGCTGGAACCTTCTGTGAACCTCCGGGCTTCGCCTCGTTTTCCCCGACCCTTTGAATTCCGCCAGGTCACTCATACACCAATCTCTCTTTACTTCAGTTCCTACATCGCCCAAATATATATAAACACGGCCACTTAATCTTATATACTGAAGCTTTCTCAACTATCTAAACTATCCTAAAACACATAAACCACCACTAAACTGAATAAATAAATAATTTCTCTACCAACAAAAATTTGCTACTTCGCTGACCTATGTATTTAATCCTACTTCTAAAATTGTCTGTATGCAATGCTAGCGAGGATCTTCAGTCCGCGAGAATAAACTTCATCTGATTTTCTCTTTAATCGACCTTTTGACACCAAACAATAACGTAAACCAAGACAAATCTTCCTTTGCAGCTACACAATCTGTTGGGCGAGACGAGAGACAGCTGCAACTCACGGTTGCAATCGGTGAGTGAACCAATATTTTTGCTTCGCAATTAATTTCCGCTTCTTTTTTTTCACACGGAGTGCCAACTCCTCTTACTGTTTCGTTTTCTTTATAGTTGTCTTGGCTCTCTCGAGTCGGACAACGATGCTGATGCCCTGTCGGCACCGCACGGACCACAACTCGAGAGACCCCGAACCTCTCTTCCGATCCGATCCGTGGACCCCTCGAGTCGGACAACGATGCTGCTGACTTCAGTCCGCAGCACTGCACGGACCACAACCCGAGGTGTCCACTGGTCAAATCTCTTCGAGGTCTGCACGAGGCACTCTCCTCGAAGGGGTCAGTCGGTGTTTTATTTGACCATCGCGAGTCCTTCCATTCCAAGAGCGTTCAAAATGTTGCACGCTCCCATTTAAAAAAACATCTGGTTCCACTCTTCCGGCCTCTCTCGTCCCACCCAATCTAAGGGGCTCTACTCCATTATCATTTTCTTTTCAAATCTTCAAATATAATTCAACATTTCTTTAATTTTATAACTCTAGTTAATTCCTAAAGCATTTTTTTACCTCGACTGACATTCATCTTGCGGAATAAATAAATGGTAACATAAAAATACGAACATTAAAAAAAAATACACACGGATTATAGGTAACAAAGTTGAAAGATTGTTATGGACGGCTTTCTGAAGTAGCCGATAACCGACAGGGATGGAAAAGAAGAGCAGACAGCGGCCTCTGGTGTGGATCCTGGGAGGTTGAAAAAGGGTTGCAAGGTGGCAAGGAGGAGAGAAGGAAACGTGGCCGTAAAGGTTATATTGAGAGGGTCAGTTTCCGGGAAGAAGTGCAAGAGATTGGTCGGCAACCTAAAACAAAAAAAGAGAAAAATAAAATCAGTGCCCAGACCCATACAAAAAAGAACACCACGAAACCAACAACCGTGAAGCGAGGCGACGACGGCGCTGGAAGGAGGAGACGGCAGCAGCCGACACCACGCAGAGCCGACAGCTGGGTCAGCGACAAGACTGGCCCGGACGGAGCACCTCGGGAGGATCAGAGCGCCAGATCCAGGGAGAGACACCAGACACGCACCGGCGCCCCGCACACCGCAACGGCACAACACACCACATACACGCCACACACACCCAACATACCACACACGTTACACAAGATCGCCGCGCCAACTGCCGGAAGAAGGGACGAAAGCTGATGCTTCGGTGGTCGTAAAGAGAAACAATCTCATCCGATCACCGGTATTCCAGGTACACGCCGCAAGCCCGGCGAGCTCGCAGAGATCGACGCCGCCAAAAAAGAGCAAGGCATCGCAGGAAGCTACCGGTCAGCAGAACCTAGCGGAGCTGGGTAGACTCCTGGAGGAGATCACGTCTAGGATGTTTGACAAGATCACGCGCCATATTAACGAGGCGACTAGAAGCCTGTTCGTACGCATTAAGAAGCTGCACGCGGCCATACAGGACGCTAACCAGGCAGCCGCAGCGGGTAGCAGCGACATGCAGGAGGGCGCGGAGGGCGTAGTCCTCTGCTCAAAATGTGCACTGAGCAACCAGAGCGCGGACAAGAAGCAGCAGACAACGACCGTCTGGAAGAAGGACGCCGCATCGCAAAACGAGCCGTGGCGAGGGCTAAGCCAGCCTGCTGTGTCGGAGGCCCTGTTGGGGAGCAGGCTCCCACGCTTATTCGCCCAGCAGGTCTCAAAGGAGCACACAAGAAGCGACTGAAAAAGGTCCAGACTAAGACACACGAGGAGAAGGCGACGCACAAAGCCCCCAGCCAACAAGAGAGCCACGAAAACCAGGATAGCGGGTGGAGGGTAGTGGCCAAGAAGACGAGGACAGCGAGGTGCTGGTCATGGTGACCAGGAGGGAGGACAACCAGCTGTCGGACCTGGGAAGCTGCGTTTCCAGGGTACGCCGCACCTTCAACGGCAATCTTCTGCTGGAGGTGGCAAAAGACAGCTCAGAGAGCGCGGAGGCTATGAAAGAGAGCATCGCCCGCGTACTTGGCGAAGCAGCGGCAGTGCGTGCGCTGTCAGAGGAATCGAAGGTGGTCGCCTTGGAGATCCGCGATCTCGACTCCCTCGCGACAGAGAGCGAGATATGTACCGCCATCGCGAGCCAGTTCGGGATAGAGGAGGGACGAGTCAGGGTGAGAAGCCTGCCTTCTTCCCTGGGCAAAGCTGTAATTCAGCGGGGACAGGTGCGGATCGGCTGGACTGTCTGCAGGATCCGAGACAGAGAAGGTCTTCTGAGGTGCTACAGATGCCTGGAACCTGGGCACATTGCGAGCAGCTGCAGGAGCACTATAGATAGGAGTGGATGCCGCATCAAATGCGGCAAGCAGGGGCACAAAGCCGCTGTCTGCACAAATGAGCCATCATGTTTCATTTGCTCGGCAGCGGGCAAGAAGGAGTCCAGGCACCAGGCCGGCAGCAAAAGCTGCACGGCCGCGTTCAGCGGGGTCGGTCAACGCAGCAAGACATGCGGTTGATCCAGCTCAACCTGAACCACTGCAGGGCCGCGCAGGACCTCCTGAAACAGACGGTGCGTGAGCGGAGATCGGTGGCAATCCTCAGCGAGCCCTATAGGGTCCCCCGCTGCAGCAACTGGGCCACAGATCGCTCGGGTAGAGCTGCGTTGTGGGCATGCGGAGTGGAGATGCCCCAGATCTGCGACTTAAAGTCGCATGGGTTCGTCCGAGGCAAAGTGGGCGGGAGGTGGGTCTATAGTTGCTACCTGGCGCCCAGCCTCCCGCTGGAGACCTTCAGCAGAATCATCGACGAGCTGATCGGAGACCTGCGAGGACGCAGCGACGTCGTGGTCCGGGGCGATTTCAATGTCTGGGCGCAGGAGTGGGGGTCCTCCCGAACCAACGCTAGAGGACGCACGATGCTGGAGGCCTTCGCCACCTTGGACATGGTGCTGCTCAACGAAGGATACCAACAAACGTTCAGCATGGGGTCAGTCATTGACCTCACACTCGCCAGAAGCGAGCTGGCCAGAAACGCCTGTTGGAGAATCAGCGACGCCTACACCGCTAGAGACCACGAGGCCATCGAGTGCGTGTTTGGCGGACCGGACCGGGGAAGAGCAGCCCCTACTCAGCATAGGAAGGCGTATCGGCAGGCCACGCTGAGGACACGGGCCTTCGCAAGCGCCCTCCGGACCAACACGGCATCAGAGCCTGAAGGAGCCAACGAGTGGGCGACCCAGCTGGGTGAGGCAGTGGAAGCGGCCTGCGACCAGAGCATGCTCCAGCGAAGCGCGTTTGGGAAGCACCATGCCCCAGTCTTCTGGTGGAACGAGGACGTCGCCGAGCTCCGCAAACTCAGCCACAGCGCGAGAAGACAGCTCCAACGAGCCAGGGGAACTCCGCGTCTAGTGACCTGCTGCGAGGCATACAAAGTCGCGTGGAAGGACTTGAAGACCGCCATCAGAGTCAGCAAAAGAGAATGCTTCCTCAAGCTGTGCGACGCCGCCGAGGAGGACCCCTGGGGAGGCGCCTACAAGATGGTGGTTAAGAGCATCAACGCCGGAAGCAGAGCCCCAACGGACCCAGTAGTGTTGGAGGGGATTGTTAGGACCTTGTTCCCGCAAGGGCGGCCCATAACAACATCCCCGAGCCCCGAGCACAGCCTGGACGACATCTGCGAGGTCACGGAGGAAGAGGTGCTGCAGGCAGGCACAGACCTGAATCCCAAGAAGCCACCGGGGCCGGACTCGATTCCTAACCGAGCGACGAAGCTGGCACTAGCGCTGATCCCAAGCGAGGTCACGGGTCTGTTCAACAGATGCCTACACGAGGGTACGTTCCCATCGAGGTGGAAGAGGCAACGGCTCCTTCTGCTGTCCAAGCCAGGAAAGCCGCCGGGCGCGGCATCCTCCTACAGGCCCATCTGCCTCCTGGACACGATAGGGAAGGTCTTCGAGAAGGTGATCGCCACGAGGCTGAGTGCATCCATTGAAGCAGCAGGCGGCCCCTCCCCGGAGCAATACGGGTTCAGGAAGGGGAAATCGACGCTGGATGCCATCCCCAAGGTTAAAACGGCAGAGGAAGGCTGCGCTGGTTCCAGATGGAGAGGAGGGTTCAAATCCTACTGTCTCGTGGTGACCCTCGACATAAGGAACGCCTTCAACTCGGCCGATCGGAGCCGCACGCTATAGGCCCTACAGCGGTTCAACATCCACGTAGGACGCAGCTACTTCAGCGACAGGGAGTTGACGTACGAGACTAGTCTGGGTTCCAGGGCATACAAAATCTCAGCCGGAGTCCCTCAGGGCTCCGTTTTGGGACCCCAGCATAGTGGGGTTTGCGGACGACGTCGCCATAGTGGTGATGGCCAAGCACCTCGCCGCAGTGAAGGATCTCGCCAACGCGGCCGTCCGAGCCGTGGAGTCGTGGCTTACGGTCGCCGGATTCGACCTGGCAGCGCAGAAGACCGAGGCGGGGCTCATATCGAGCCGGAAAGCTGTAGAAACAGCAAACCGCAGGAGCGCTCTCGCGAATGCTTCTCAACGCTAGAGGCCCGAAGCAGGCAACGCGGAAGCTCTTGGCGAGTGTTGTGACGTCGCAGATCCTGTACGACGCGCCCGCGTGGGCGAAATCCGCTCAGGTGAAGACCTACATGCGAGGCGTGGAGGCGACGTACAGGCTGTGTGCCTTAAGAATCGCGTGCTCGTTCCGGACAGTGTCGGACGAAGCAGCGCTGGTCATCGCCGGGCAAGTCCCACTCAGGGAGCTGATAAGGGAGAGAAAAGAGATCCATACAACCGCCCAGAGCGGAAGCGAGGCGACAAGAGCCGAGCTTAAGGCTACCGCAAGGAGGAACAGCGTCAGTAGATGGCAGACCCAGTGGGACGGTTCAACTAAGGGGCGCTGGACATATTCTCTCAAGCTGCAAGACGATCGCGAGGAAGCGCGCTTAGTGGACACGGCTGCTTTCGCAGCTACCTCAAGCGCTTCGGTCATGACACGGAGGACTGGTGCCCAGCGTGCGGCACCGGCATAGTGGAGGACGCACAGGACGTCCTCTTCGAATGCCGCAGGTTCGACCACGAGCGTCTCCGCCTGGAGGCAGTAGTAGGCGCCAGGATCTCCTCCGAGACTTTGATGCCAATTATGCTGACCGAGCCAAGGGCATGGGAAGCGGCCGCAGAGTTCGCCTCGAGCGTTATGCGAACGCTGAGAGTGTTGGAGAGGAGGCGTAAGCAGGAGACGGAGTAGGAGCCTTCGAGCGTGCGAAGAAATGCTTTGCGGCAGTACCGCGCGAGCCGGGCGCCCACTCCCACTAGCAAATACGACCCTCATTATAATTATACCCACTAGTGTAAGAACGTAGTATTATTAAAGCAAGATAATAGAAGGAATAAACGAATGAATACAAAAAAAAAAAACACGTTACACACCCATCACACCCACACCACACACACTAAAAACCCGCATGTATTCACGTAGAAAATAGCCACATATATTAACACCATTATTAAAATGATATACGAAACATAATACCCGGCGCCAAATAAGCCCCATCGCACATACACACATTATACCCACTCATACCCACTGCAGCCTCATTCGCACTTTATATATTTATTCCCGGAACACTTAGTCAAGTCACATATTCACATATATTTTCGTTTGACTTGATATTCCAAAACACAAGTCGTCACACATGAATTAAAATAAAATAAAATACAAGAGAAAACAACAACACAAAATATGTTACGATAGATTTTTTTGTTAAGTTCCGTTTCGTTAATCGATGTAAGCGTAGTCTAATTTCCCATATATGATATCTGTCCGTTACACGCGAGAAAAAAGGTTTTTTGTTAAATCCGTCCCCTGGCTATCGGGTCGAAAGCACCCCTGACTTCCCCGAGAGCACTAACGAAATAGTATACTATTTGGTTAGTGCCGAGAGCTAGCCGGGAACGATAGACCAGGGCGGCAAAAAGACGGATCATAACAAGATAAATGCCCACCGTACTTCCAAACGAGCTTAAGGCCATCAAACGGCAAAGAAAGGAAACAATAATTATAGATTATTGAGATTATATTGAATGTATTTGCATTTTTAATTAAATTAAATTAAAATTTAATTTTTAATTTAAATTATTTTAGCGCCAGTTGCTTCATGTTGCCAATACACAGACCGGGCTGGGCTGTTAACAAAATGTTTTAAGTTGTTTTCCTTTTGGGACCAAGTACTGCTCCACAGGGTCGTGCCCTGGAGCCCTCAAAACTATCCAATTTTGAATCGGAAGGGTGCTTGGAGGCGCCGTTTTACAACTTTGCCACGGGCGCAAATATGCAAAGGGTATCGTTTCATGGGTTTCCATAAATGAACATATATATATAAATATGATTTATAATACTCAAATGTATAGACAAACTACCGTTCTGGTTTCTTTCCTGCAGATATGGATTTAATCAAAGTTGTCGGCGCTTATTTCGCTGATTGTCCTCCTCCTCCGATCAGGCAAGAGCCGACAATCCCACTAAAAACAATCTCCTGCATGGATATATTTTGCATTCATTGTTTTATTAACCTTTTATTCAAAATCACACATTTTCAAAAAGGTAAACAACACAACACAGCTGCTTGAGATGTGTAACCGTACGGAATGCGGTTTTCACCTCTGGTCACACTCTGCTGTTAGCAAAATATATTGCACATTTTGCTAGCAAGTTTTTTTTTCGATCTGAGTACTGGGCTTAAGTAAATAAATTATTTTTCATCAGTATATTTTACGAAGTATTTTGCAAATAAAAAAGGATTCTAAAATATACCGAAATGTAATTTTTCATTTTCATAATATACCTATACATATATATAAAATATACATATAATACATACATATAATAAAAGAAACCTTGACAAAATGTATACATTCAAATAAAAACGTTTTAAATCTATATTATATCTTAATTGAAGATAACTTTTCTCTTTTCGTAGACCTTAAAATACAAAACATTATCTTCCTTTATATTCTCCCTATGCACTATCGTCATCCCTTCAATTTCCTTTGGGTTAAGGACATTTTTCCAACTATTTTTCTCTGATATTTATATAATGGGTAAGGTACATAATTGTTCGTAAATTAATTTCTAAAGTTGATTTTTATTGAAGTCCCTTCAGAACAGTCTCTCACGCGAAAGCGTATGATGGGGCAATATAAACCAATTTCACGAAACGGTAGGTAGTTCTCTCAAGCAGGACCTTTTACGTTGATTCGCCTCTTCTGACTATGGTAGCTCATCTTTTTTCCTAGACAAACGAATCAACCTATAAACGAAAGAATATGTTAACATAGCGAACAAGAAGCTTAAAGAAACACATTATTTTTAAAGTTACATTGATCGTACGCAAAAGATGATTATAAATGCTTCCTTGCATGCGAATCATATTTTCGCTATTTCGCCTTGAAATAAGTATCGATCCAATTTCGCTAGTGTATATAAAATATTTTTGTGTCTAGTAGAGCCTCCCCAGTCCTGTCTATAATTTTGTTTGAAATCTGTTTGAAATCTTCTCAAAAATGTGCTACCATCCCAAATATACCGTAATATATACCGATAAGCCGTACATATACCGTCGACTCAATTTCGACGTCAAAATATACCCGACACCCTGCCGGATTCATCGTCGTGCGACCATCCAATTCGCTGTAGCGATTAAGTACAAAAAAAAAAAAAAAGTTAAAAATAAAATAAATAAATTATCAGAGGAATATAACACTCAATATAACACTTAAGAAAAAAAAAAAAAATTGCACCAGATAACTAATAAGGGGAAGAGCTTATCAAAGTTTGGGTCAGCGAATTTCATCACAACATCATTATGTTGCGACTTGTTTTGTCAGCAGCCTGTCCGGGCAGCAACCTTCTCGGTCACCAGTCCTCGCAGGTTTTGTATGTACGTAGTTTTGTTGTACGTAACTATGCTCGTGGCCCGGTACGAACACGCTTTCCTGTACAGGAGCATCAGCTGCGCCAGCCATCTCTGAAAGATAAACTGATGGCTCCACCAAGTGCCAACGGTAGGTAAATATAATATATACATATATGCAGTTCTTGTGTAATCAGTTCAATATCTCCAACTTCTAGCGTATTCGATAGGGAAAGGTGCCGCTGCTGGTGCAGCAGCTGTCGGGTTGGGAGCCCTCTGCTATTATGGCGTGGGCCTGGGCAAGCATACGAGCATTGCCGATAATGCGATGTAAGTGTCAGTGGGTTACAGATGGTATGCAGTCTACATCATTTTTATTTTTTTAATAAAGAATGTGGCCACAATATGTAAAGGATCGCATCCAGAGCACGTACGCCTTCTTCGGTGGATCTTGCTTACTTACAGCAGCCAGTGCAGCTGCAGTTTTTCGTTCCCCCCGAATATTATCGTTGGCCTCGCGCGGCGGCTTCCTGGTAAGTACACACCAGTGCAACTGCCCCTTCATGCAAATCCAAGCCAACAAAAAACATTTATTTTATTCGAACAGTGGTCTATTGCTTCGCTAGCGCTCGTGATTGGCAGTGGGGCAGTAGCGCGCTCAATTGAGTACCATCCGGGGCTAGGGTCGAAGCACCTCGCGTGGGCAGTCCACTGCGTCATATTAGGTGCACTCATCGCACCTCTTTGCTTCATTGGTGGTCCGATTCTGAGTCGTGCTGCTCTTTATACGGGAGGCATTGTAGGTGGCCTGTCTACAATAGCTACATGTGCGCCAAGCGATAAGTTCCTGTACATGGGTGGCCCGTTGGCTGTTGGACTGGGATTTGTCTTTGCCTCCTCGTTGGCTTCTATGTGGCTGCCGCCAACAACAGCACTAGGTGTTGGTAAGTAATCAACGATGCCTGTGCAATCAAATCGTTTAATCCACCCTTAAATAATATTATTTTCTTAGGTCTGGCATCCATATCCCTATACGGTGGTCTGGTGCTTTTTAGTGGCTTTCTGCTTTACGACACGCAGAGAATGGTCCGAAAGGCTGAGGTCCATCCCCAATACTCTTATACCCCCTTCGACCCTATCAATGCGTAAGTCAATATAACTATTTTTCATAACTAGTCTCAATTATTCTTGTTCCCGCTCCAGATCAATGTCCATTTACCTTGATGTATTAAACATATTCATCCGTATGGCCACCATATTGAGCGGAGGGCAGCGCCGATAACGAGTCCTCCAGAGCACATGTTACGTAGAAAAATCGATTATATATTTATATTACTATTGAATAAACTGATGAGTTCCCCTATCTCGCAATCCCTGCTTACTGGTAAACTGACTAGCTCTGGCGTGCTTAGATTTCAAGGGCCAACGATTAGTAACCTGAAAACAATTAATATTGCGAAAGAGTCCCCAGGCGACTCGATAGATCCATGCCTGTCTGTCCTTGTTGAGGATCTCAGAGACCATAACATCTAGAGTAACCAAATTTTGCATTCAGATTTCTTTATGCTCACTCTGTTACAAGTGTATTTAAAAAATGAGCAATGCCCCCTTCCGCCCCTACTATTTTGGAGATAAAAAAAAACTAAAAACGCCGTTCCGTGGGGAATGACCATATCTATCAGATTACCAAATTGGGATCCGATGGGATCATTACTATAGGGAGAATGAAGAAGTTTTTTTCCAGTGCCTAACCCACCCCGTCCCGCAGCTTTTGTTGTTTTTTTCACATTCTCTCATTCACACTCTGCTTCTGCAGTGTGCGGCTTCTGCCTCTGCCGCGTCTCTGCCTCTGCCGCGTCTCTGCCTCTGCCGCGTCTCTGCCTCTGCCATGACTCTGCAGTGTGTGGCTCTAGGGAAGGGGGGGGGGGGGGCGAGGTAAAGGAGAGTGTTGGCGTGATAAGTGTTGACAGATGAAGAAAAAATATAAAATTTGACAAAAAACCGCAAAGGTACAGATGTAGTACTAAGTGCCGGGTATAAAAGTTAGGAAGCGTAAGAAGCGTTTCACACGTCCCTTCTCGTTCAATTTTGAATTGATTTAGGTTAATCAAACTAGGGCTTTTTAATACATATGTACATACTTAGATACCATTAAATGTATATACATTACGAAAGCAATGCAATCAGTACCATATGGCACTACCTGGGTCCTACGCGGATGCTGGTGCTGATGCGGCACCCTGCCTGAATTTAATGCATCACATGCTGCTGCTAATTTTTATGTTTTATCTATTGTATTCCTTTCTTTTTGTCTGTGATCGTTGAAACCAATACAATTACAAACATTATTAAATTGATTACTATCATTTAATTTTCATTTATTGCACATTCGCTACATTTGTTTTCTTAATTTAGTCACTTTTTGTTTGCACTTCTGAATTGCTTTTAAGTAAAATCATTAATGATTATTGCGCAACTTAAGACAATTAAGCTCTGATCTCAAAGCTCTAATCTGCAAAGCAATGCAATTGGTTTTTGTTGAAGCTCACAAGCTGCGTGGCACCGTTATTTGTTTCTTACTCTTTTATTCTCTCGTTATACCCGGTACTCGAAGAGTAAACAGGTATATTGTATTTGTGCGAATAACGGTTGTATGTAACGTATATATATTCATCAATAGCCGAGTCGATTGAGCCATGTCTGCCTGTCCGTCCGTCCGTCTGTCCGTCTTGTTTGTCGGCTAGTTCTCAGAGACTATAAGAGCTAGAGCCACCAAATTTTGGCTCCAGACTGCTGTATGCTCACACCAGTGTTTTGAAACCAGTGTATTTAAAAAATGAGCACCGCCCCCTTCCGCCCCCGCAAAAGGGCGAAAACCTCCCAAATCTACAATTTTGAAGATAAAGATTTTTTTTTTATTTGTGTACATAATTTAAATATGACTATATGTATAATGTACATACTATGTATGTGTAAATTTGTGCACAATAATGTAACGATTATCTTAACTCTAAATTATAAATACAAAGAAATTTAATTGTGCACAATTAAAGCGCACATGAAGTCGAGAACATAACCGACGACGAGAACAGAAATTGGAAAGATGTATGTACATATATATACATATGTGTTTACATTTATGCTTATTTACATATATATATTTTTATATTTATCTGAAACGATTTGTCTGTAAAATATGGATTTGGTAACAATGTTGATAAGACGGCAGCAATATATAATGCATATATATCCATAATATGCATACAATTTTGAATAAAGCAGTATAAAATCTGAATTTAAAAAAATTACAGCATTCAAATACAATAACAACTTTTATTGGTATATTTGTTTTTTCCAACCCCCAAAGGTGCGGCCACCAATCCCCACCCCTCATTCTGCACAGGTAGGTGAGGTTCATACGCCAAGCCCCGAAAGCAAAATCAAATCATCAAAACGAATTTTCGTTCCATCGCACTTCAGAAAGTCAGCGCACCAGCACATACATAACTTGCAGTGTCCGTGTGAATCAAGACAAAACCGGTTTGGAGCGCTAAAAAATCATTGGCTACACGCACTTATGCAGATGTAGCTGGGACTTCTGGCTGCGTGCTCTACACGAACTTATGCAAATGTAGCTGAGACTTTTAGCTGCGTGTTCTACACGCACTAATACTTGTAGCTGCGACGTTGGCAGAGGCCTGAGACTTCGCGACGCAAATTCTGCGGTGACGTTTCGCTTCCTTTAAATTGACAATCTACTATACTATTTGGTTAGTGCTTTCGCCAAACGATCGTCTGCAGTCGCTTCGAATCTTCTAACTTTGTAGACACTTCTCGGAACTACGCTAGTGTAATATCGCCAAACTGTTTGCAGGGTAATTGTACATATGCATTTACATACACAAAATAATACATGTACATATATGCATATGTATATATAAATGGATGTTCATATGTATGTACATGAGTATGGTCTATCACCCGGTAGTCGATAAGTTAACGGGTAAATCACAGAAGAAAACTTTTCCGAACTGTATGTATGTCATAACAAATCTAACTTTTTGTCTGCTTGGTACCAAACCGACTTTTTCTTATAGACAGGGTTTTAAATTGTTGTAATGAATAATTTTTTTTTTCTATGGAAGAACTTTTTTTTAAGAATTTTTAAAGTCTGGTATTTTTTGTAGCGTTTTTTTTAGTCACTTTGTTTTTTCACATGGCTTAAGTATCTTACATCTGGATGTAGAATTTAGAAATTCGATTAAGCTGATAAATACATCTAGAATGTATACCCAATGACGTTGGGGTTTTAGCTTACCGTTTGAAAACTATTAAGCTTTGAAATGCAAAAATGTGGATTTTTGTGGGGATTTTTTACGAAATATTCAATTAAAAAACTCGGGAAAAGTCATGTGTCCACAATTTTTGTATGAAAAGGTGCATTATTTGGGCGTCGTTTAGGGTATTGCTCTTCAAAATCTATGGAGAGACGGCTGAGCTGGTTCTGGTCTGGATCGAAGCGGAAAAAAGTGTCGAGTAGTGTAATCAGTCTCAAAGGATAGACATGCCTGTCTGTCCGTCCTGTTGAGCGACTACTTAGTGCTCAGAGACTAGAAGAGCTAGGGAAACAAAATTGTTCATCATGGCTGAAGGTAAGAACACCGTTACAACTGTATTCACCAAGCCCTTTTCCACGCCAACAAAGTACGAAAATCTGTGGCATGATAAACTTTAAAGATACTAGAAACAAAAAATGTTACAATATGGTAGATAATTACCATATCTATCAGATCGATAAATCAAGATCATTAATTTCTATCTAGCTATTTCTAGGCCACCTAGAGCTGGGATTTTATTGATTTAATTTAAGCAAAAGGGTAAGAATATAATGTAATGGAGTTGTGATGCTTCACCCTGATATCGCTGGAAACTTCAAAAATATAACTTCTAGTGCGGACTCGAAAAAGCCAACAGCATTATTTTCTTTTATGAAGGAAAATATTGCCAGCTAAACTAAGACCCCAAATTTTTTATTTTATTTGAATTATATAAGAAAACTCAACTGGAAAATTGAAAATACTGTGCCTAACAATATTCTAGCATTCCAGCAGTTTCAAGTTAGTCTGAGAGGATCTCCCCCAGAGCAAGATAATTTTATTAGACAAACGAGCCTCCTTAAACGCTGGCAATACAAAATATTGTTATTTGCAGGCTGGAACCAGAACCAAATAATGGTATCCCTTCCAGCGCTTACTCATTCTCTCTCTCACTCTGTCTCGTGCAGCGGAGGGCGGAGTGATGTACATTTATATGTATTTACATACAAGTAAATGACCGATGTACCAAAAATATTCGAAATGTAAAAATAGTGCCATAAAATGGGGCACCACTTTCAATTCCTCTAAAACTGTGCATGTCACTGTGCAATACACTCCGAAATACCCTGGAGCCTGAGGGTATATTCATTCGCAATATTTGCTGGAAAAATTCTTCAAACTGCCACATTTCACCCCTATCTCGGAGTTCGTCTGGATACTAAGCTGCAATGCCATCATCACATCACGGTAACTCTCACTAAAATCAAGGCTAGAGTAAAGAAACTTCACTGGCTGCTGAACAGCAACAGTAAGCTATGCCTAAATTCAAAGGTTACTCTTTATAAGCAAAGCATCGCACCTATCTGGCAATATACACTGCCTGTTTGGGGTCCCCTTGCCTCTAATCTTGAGTTTGGTCGCCTATTACTAATGCCCCATGGGCACTAATGCCCATAGTGGAACCGAAGAGAATTTGTACCCTACCAGCAGACGCGTCGAATAGAAGGGGATGAAGGGTACATCCAAATTTTTAAAATAGCGGCTAGCGAGAATGTCTATTTTCCAAAATATATTGGCATAATTTTAACTTTCTTAAAACATCTGCCAATTTTTGTATGCTTTTTGATGCCACACCTACATAAGCGCTTGTACTATTTTTTCCATTTAATGAAAAGACCGATAAGTCAAAAGAGCATTCAAATTAATCGAGTTTAAATTTGTAATGGTGGGATGGTACAGAAGTCTGGATGAAAAACTTGGTTGCTCTAGCTCTTATGGTCTCTGATTACTAGGTGCTCATAAGGACGGGCAGACGGACGGGCAGACGGACGGGCAGACAGAATTGGCTATATCGACTGGCTTTTGATGCTGATCAAGAATTTATATACTTAATGGGGTCAGAAACGTTTCCCTCTGTGTGTTTAATTTTTTCCGCACAAATACAATTTACCCTATATACTCTTCGAGTACCGGGTATAAAAAGCATTTTAAAGAGACGCAGACTTTTAAATGCCAACATGACCAGTACCAGAATGGTACGGGGCTAAAAAAAATAGCGAAAACTATCAAGTCAGGGCTGAAACCTGTAATGGACGGCTGCTGAAGTAGCCGTTAGCAGACAGGGCTGGAGAAGGAGAAGAGACAGCGGCCTCTGTTGTGGATCCTGGGAGGCTGTAAGAGGGTTGCGGAGGATGGAGCAAGATGGCAAGGATGGAGAAGGAAATAGAAGATTGCGAGGGGCAGTTTCCGGGAAGATCGAAGATATGCCGCTTGTAATTCGTCAGAAACATGAAGAAACTATATAAGGAGGTCTCGTCGGCAAAAATAAGAAATTCGTGCGAGTGAAAAGGCTCTCGCTGATTAACCCTTTGAAGGCAATGTTAAAAAACACGAGTTTAGTTTGTTTCATAATTTCTTGTCTGAACGTTGATATGCAATGACTGCACCATCAAGTGGCCCATGCGACACCAAGCCAAAGCCTGTTACGGGCGGAACCCAGCAGAACGCAGCCCTCCTCCCGCCCAACCGACCGAGGGGCGCGAGCATGCAGGAAAGATAGATGTTAGGCTAATATTCCAGGAAAATTAGAACTAAACACAACTAAACTAGAGCAACTATAGCTAAGCAAGCAAAATTATTAAAGTCAGAAAAAAGACAAAGCTAAAATTAAACGGGAGAGGTAGGCTAGTATAAGAGATTTAAGAAGAGGAAGGGAGTTAGGTTAGGTTAGGTTGAGACGGTCGTCGGGACTTCACAGTCCCGACACACCTAGGCCGGTTTCGGCCCGTTGTGATTCAGCTTGGATCTTCTCCACTTCTCCTCCCGTTTGTCAGGGTGTCAGAAGTGCTTCCATCCAAATGTTCGGTGAATTAAATAATTAAATTATTAAATACTTAAAATACTACTATCTCGAAGCGAAAAAAAAAGAATTGTTCTATCTTCTGTCGACAGAAACACATTCAAACGACCCAAAATTGGAAGAACACAAGCGAATCAAGTGCAAAACGGCTATAAAAGAGCAGTAAATGAAGAAAAGGTTAATCTTACCTTAAATATTATAAAGTCACAAAACTACTCTCACAGAGATCGTAAGTGCCTACGCCTATACCAAAAGCTCAACTCGGTAAACCTGGCACAAAGCAGAACAATCAATAACCACCATCAAATATAATTGTAAAAAAAAAACAAAAAGGGACGTGTGAGATGCTTCTTACGCGTCACAACTTATATACCCGGTACTCAGTAGTAAATCTGTACCTTGTAGTCGTTTTCAATTTTTACATTTTGCATGTGTCTTACATTTTCATCTACAACACTTCTCACTCCAACTCGCTCTTTTCGCTCGACCCCCTCGAGTAGACCCGCACACTACACAAAGCAGAGTGTGAATGAGAAAAATGTGCAAAAAACAAATAAAAGCTGCGGGACGGGGTGGGTTAAGACACTGAACATTAATTTCTTCATTCTGGTTATAATATTGATCCGATCGGATCCCAATTTGGTGATCGGATATATATGGCCATTCCCTACGGAAGGGGGCGTGGCTCATTTTTGAAATACACCTGTTTCAGTGTGAGCATATAGCAGTCTGGATGCAAAATTTAGTGGCTCTAGCTCTTATAGTCTCTGATAACTAGCCGACAAACAAGACGGACAGACAGACATGGCTCTATCGACTCGGCTATTGATGCTTGATCAAGAATATATATACTTTATGGGGTCGGAAACGCTTTCTTCTGTGCGTTACATACAACCGTTATTCGCACAAATACAATATACCCTATTTACTCTTTGAGTACCGGGTATAAAAAGTGGATCGTGTGCTATGGCAAATGAGGCTGGTGAAACACATAGCGAGTCGGTGGCATTTGGAGCTGCTCCAAGTGGTGGAAGTTTTAGTGCCAACGCTGCACACAGCACACAATTCCCTGCGTCCCGGACTACATTTCTGAAGCTAAAAACTAGGTCTGTTTTCGATAGGCTAGAATCCATACGCACGGATATGGATAGTGAGAAGCTGTGCCAAATAGATGAATATGATCTGCAAGGACTGTTGCAATCGTTGACTGTACTGGAATCTAATTTTGCTGTGGCGCATAACAGCTTAGAGGAAATGGATTTTGAGTCCATGTCCAGTGAAGTACCTGCCAAATTCGACTCGTCCATATTATCCCTGCGGACCATTCTTCAGCGCGAGTTTGGAAGTCGGTCCAGCACCAAGCACTGTTCGACAATAAACCCCAACTCAAGTGCATCCCAATAAATCGTCGTTATGGCCAATCGATCTCGGTTGCCTCAGCTGGAGCTGCCAAAATTTAGTGGAATTTACACGGAGTGGGCCAATTTCTTCTCAAAGTTCACCGCGATCATTGACAAGAAGTCCGAGCTGACCCCTATCGAAAAGCTGCAGCATCTACGTTCCTGTTTGAGTGGCGCAGCCCTCAA
Organism: Drosophila guanche; assembly: GCF_900245975.1. Lineage (NCBI taxonomy): Eukaryota > Metazoa > Arthropoda > Insecta > Diptera > Drosophilidae > Drosophila > Drosophila guanche. The sequence goes on from NW_022995777.1 coordinate 101,117, forward strand.
TACCATCAGCTCGTTGGAGATAAATGAGGCTAATTATATCGTGGCAATATATATTTAAAAGCGTCGCTTTGATAATAATAAGCGTTTTATTTTGCAGGCACACATCATAGGGATATTTGGGTTGGAGAAGGCTGACGCATCGGTGGGCAAGCTGAGGGAACTGACAGAGTCACCTCACATATTCGAGCAATGGAATCGCTGACAAGTAAGGAAGAAGTAGCAGGCTGTATTCGTGTACAAACAGTACTTCAGAAGTTGGAAAAGGCCACTCAGAACAGGTGGGAGGAAACTCCGTTGAATCAGGAGCTGCTTTCGTGGGAAAAATTGTCGGGATTTTTGGGAAAAAGATGTCGATCACGTTAAATGCGGATCAATCGACGCAAGTGCAAAATCAGTTTAGCTAGTCAGGAAAAACCGTGAGTACGCATCATAGAAAATCTTTCGTCGCATCGAGCGCCCGCGGTTCTTGTTTGTTATGCGAGGGCACTAACCATATGATTGCCAATTGCCAATGGCTTACACTTCTGTCGCCTCTGTCGTCATGTGGAAGCAAAGCGGCTCTTATTATGCCTTAATTGCCTACGAAAGGGCCATCACATGAAGGATTGTAAATCCGGTTCCTGCCGCACTTGCCGATCGAAGCACCACACGCTTTTGCATTTAATTCTTTCAACTGAGACTATTCAATCTGTTTGTACGAATAAAGCCTCGCAATAACAACCAAGTCATACTGCTATGGTTGCCATGTCGTCCTCATTGCCCCAAGCCCTAATATCCCACAGTCCTTCTGATGCTGTGCTATTAGCCATCGTA